>NW_027590255.1:300000-587000 GCF_964213995.1 Mustelus asterias
CCGCCTTTGTCCCTTCCGACACGGCGTGCTTGGCCAGTTCCCCGGGCAGCAGCAGGCGCACGGCGGTCTGGATCTCCCGGGAGCTGATGGTGCTGCGCTTGTTGTAATGGGCCAGGCGGGAAGCCTCACCCGCGATGCGCTCGAAAATATCGTTCACGAACGAGTTCATGATGCTCATGGCCTTGGAGGAGATGCCGGTGTCGGGGTGAACCTGCTTCATCACTTTGTAGATGTAGATGGAGTAACTCTCCTTCCTCGACTTTCGCCGCTTCTTGCCGCCCTTTGTTCCCGGTTTCTTAATCACTTTCTTCGCTCCCTTCTTGGGAGCTGGTTTCGATGTTGGTTTCTTCTCATCAGCCATCTTCAATTTCACGCAGAAATAAAACAAACCCCTTCCGAGCGCTGATTAAATAGACAGTCCCACAGATCTATGCTAATGAGGAATTGGGAAAGCAATGATTGTGATTGGACATTTTGAAAGTTATTACAGTCACTTATCAGGGATTCAATTGAGTGGATATGAAAACAGACCAATCAGATTGAGGGGTTTCCGCCAATCACAAGCCCCCTTACCACAATCAGGAAATACATTTTACAAAGAATCTCCAGCGCCAGTTTGTCAGTGTGTAAAGATCCACCGGGACCGGCGGCCATTACAAGATGGCGGCGGCTCCTTCCAGAAAGAGCTTCGTGATCTTCGTGTCGCGGGTGCCCTGGACCCTGGCCGGCAAAGAAATCAAAGAATATTTTGGACAGTTTGGATTAGTAAAGAAATGTCTTCTTCCATTCGACAAAGAGACTGGATTTCATAGAGGATTCTGTTGGGTTGGCTTCAATACAGAAGAAGGGCTTCAGAATGCACTGCAGAAGGAACCACACCTCCTTGAAGGGGCAAAGCTTCAAGTTCAGAGAAACAGAAAATTGTTTCAAGGGCGCAGACCAAATAAAGTCACTGAATCAGCAAATTGACACTGAACATGGAGGGTATAGTTAAAGCTCTTTTGTCCTAAGTAAATTAAAGATGGTGATTTAAACACTAAAAAAAAAGATCCACCGGGAAATGTCGCCTGGCTGTCGGTGTGAGGGACCCTTCTCCACAGAAGAACTGTGCGGGAGTGTGGGATTCCTTCAGGAACTGTGAATCTCTGGTAATGTGCGTGAGTGTGGGATTTACTTACTCTCTGATACAGTGTGTGAGTGTGGCATTTACTCACTCTCTGATACAGTGTGTGAGTTTGGGATTTACTCACTCTCTGATACAGTGTGTGAGTTTGGGATTTACTCACTCTCTGACACAGTGCGAGAGTGTGGGATTTACTCACTCTCTGATACAGTGTGTGTGTGGGATTTACTCACTCTCTGATACCGTGTGGGATTTACTCACTCTCTGATACAGTGTGGGATTTACTCACTCTCTGATACAGTGTGGGATTTACTCACTCTCTGATACCGTGTGTGAGTGCGGGATTTACTCACTCTCTGATACCGTGTGTGAGTGCGGGATTTACTCTCTCTGATACAGTGTGGGATTTACTCACTCTCTGATACCGTGTGTGAGTGCGGGATTTACTCACTCTCTGATACAGTGTGAGAGTGTGGGATTTACTCACTCTCTGATACCGTGTGTGAGTGCGGGATTTACTCACTCTCTGATACCGTGTGTGAGTGCGGGATTTACTCTCTCTCTGATACAGTGTGGGATTTACTCACTCTCTGATACCGTGTGTGAGTGCAGGATTTACTCACTCTCTGATACAGTGTGAGAGTGTGGGATTTACTCACTCTCTGATACCGTGTGTGAGTGCGGGATTTACACACTCTCTGATACAGTGTGTGTGTGTGGGATTTACTCACTCTAATACAGTGTGAGAGTGTGGGATTTACTCACTCTCTGATACAGTGTGAGAGTGTGGGATTTACTCACTCTCTCTGATACAGTGTGAGAGTGTGGGATTTACTCACTCTCTGATACAGTGTGAGAGTGTGGGATTTACTCACTCTCTGATACAGTGTGAGAGTGTGGGATTTACTCACTCTCTGATACAGTGTGAGAGTGTGGGATTTACTCACTCTCTGATACAGTGTGTGAGTGCGGGATTTACTCACTCTGATACAGTGTGTGAGACCATAAGTTATCGGAGCAGAATTAGGCCACTCGGCCCATCGAGTCTTATCCGTCAATCATGACTGATATTTTTCTCTTCCTCATTCTCCTGCCTTTTCCCCATAATCCCTGGTCCCCTTATTAATCAAGTCTATCTATCTCTGACTTAAAAAACACTCAATGACTTGGCCTCCACAGCCTTCTGCAACAAAGAGTTCCACAGATTCACCAGTCCCTGGCTGAACAAATTACAGTAAGAAGTCTCACAACACCAGGTTAAAGTCCAACAGGTTTATTTGGTAGCAAATACCATAAGCTTTCGGAGCAATGCTCCTTCGTCAGATGGAGTGGTCTCTGTTCTCAAACAGGGCACAGACACAGAAATCAAATTACAGAATACTGATTAGAATGCAAATCTCTACAGCCAGCCAGGTCTTAAATGTACAGACAATGTGGGTGGAGGGAGCATTCAACACAGGTTAAAGAGATGTGTATTGTCTCCAGACAGTACAGCTTGTAAAATTGTGCAAGTCCAGGAGGCAAGCTGTGGGGGTTACTGATAATGTGACATAAATCCAACATCCCGGTTTAGACCGTCCTCATGTGTGCGGAACTTGGCTATCAGTTTCTGCTCAGTGACTCTGCGCTGTCGTGTGTCGTGAAGGCCGCCTTGGAGAACGCTTGCCTGAAGATCCAAGGCTGAATGCCCGTGACTGCTGAAGTGCTCCCCCACAGGAAGAGAACAGTCTTGCCTGGTGATTGTCGAGCGGTGTTCATTCATCCGTTGTCGTAGCGTCTGATGAATGACAACGGATGAATGAACACCGCTCGACAATCACCAGGCAAGACTGTTCTCTTCCTGTGGGGGAGCACTTCAGCAGTCACGGGCATTCAGCCTTGGATCTTCAGGTAAGCGTTCTCCAAGGCGGCCTTCACGACACACGACAGCGCAGAGTCACTGAGCAGAAACTGATAGCCAAGTTCCGCACACATGAGGACGGTCTAAACCGGGATGTTGGATTTATGTCACATTATCAGTAACCCCCACAGCTTGCCTCCTGGACTTGCACAATTTTACAAGCTGTACTGTCTGGAGACAATACACATCTCTTCAACCTGTGTTGAATGCTCCCTCCACCCACATTGTCTGTACATTTAAGACCTGGCTGGCTGTAGAGATTTGCATTCTAATCAGTATTCTGTAATTTGATTTCTGTGTCTGTGCCCTGTTTGAGAACAGAAACCACTCCATCTGACGAAGGAGCATTGCTCCGAAAGCTTATGGTATTTGCTACCAAATAAACCTGTTGGACTTTAACCTGGTGTTGTGAGACTTCTTACTGTGCTTACCCCAGTCCAACGCCGGCATCTCCACATCATGAACAAATTACTCCACATCTCTGTTTTAAAGGATCGTCCCTTTAGCCTGAGATTGTGCCCTCTGGTTCTAGTTTTTCCTGATTTTGGAAACAAACTCTCCATGTCCACTCTATCCAGGCGTCACAGTATCCTATAAGTTTCAACAAGGTCCCCCCTCATCCTTGTGAACTCCAATGAGTACAGACTCAGAGTCCTCAACTGTTCCTCATATGACAAGCTTTTCATTCCAGAGATCATTCTTGTGAACCTCCTCTGGGCCCTTTCCAAGGCCAGCACATCCTTCCTTAGATACGGGGCCCAAAGATGCTCACAATACTGCAAATGGGGTGTGACTGGAGCCTTGTCCAGCCTCAGAAGTACATCACTGCTCTTGTATTGTATCCCTCTCGACATGAATGCTAACATTGCATTTGCCTTCCGAACTGCCAACTGACCCTGCCGGTTAACCTTAAGAGAATCTTGAACAATGACTCCCAAGTCCCTTTGCGCTTCTGATTTCCTCAGCATTTCCCCATTTAGAAAATAGTCTATGCCTCCATTCCTCCCTCCAAAGTGCATAACCTCACACTTTTCCACATTGTATTCCATCTGCCACTTCTTTGCCAACTCTCCTAGCCTGTGCAAGTCCTTCTGCAGCCCCCCTGCTTCCTCAGTACTACCTGTCCCTCTCCATATCTTTGTATCATCTGCAAACTTAGCAACAGAGCTTTCACTTCCTGCTTCCAAATTGTTAATGTATATGGTGAAAAGTTGTGGTCCCAGCACTGATCCCTGAGGCACACCACTCAACATCGGCTGCCATCCTGAAAAAGACCTCTTTATCCCCACCTTCTGCCAGTCAGCCAATCCTCTATCCATGCCTGGATCTTACCCTTAACATCATGGGCTCTTAACTTATTTAACAGTCTCCGACTCAGCACCGTGTCAGAAGGCCTTCTGGAAATCTAAATAAATCACGTCCACTGGTTCTCCTTTATCGAACTTCCTTTTGCCTCCTCAAAGAACTTTAAAACTTAGTGTGGGATTTACTCACTGATAGAGCATGTGAGTGTGGGATTTGTATCTGTGAATGGATGAGAACATATCTGAGTTTATGATTCATTCTGTATCTGGGTCTCATTGTGTGTCTGTCCAAAGGTGGTGCATGTGACTGCATGTAGTAATAATTCTCTTCTTGGTGGTATTAGTTTTATTTTTGTTTGTATCGCTCTCATCCACAATATCAGTGTGTTCATTTTATTCTGTATCTGTCAGTCTCTGTACCTGTATTTCAGTGCATGTGTTGCAGGACGGCAGTGGAATCACACACTGACTCTGTTTGACTGTTCTTCCTTTGCGCTTGATAAGCAATTGATAAAATACTCAATGTATCGTGTATTTTCTACCTATCCTCTTAAATTTAATCAACATTTTTCCTTCTGACAGGCAAAGAGTTGAAACCAGCAGAATAAATGGAGCGATTCTTTCACACAAGGTGAATTCCAGCCAGCTCCTCACACACAGTAAGTGTCACTCACACACACAGCAGAGATGGCCAAGAGGTTCACTTGCTGGAGTTCTGATCCATTGTGCTCTGCAAGCACAGGCCCCAAGCACAACATTGTTGTTGGTTTATGGTTCAGTCATCTGGTTGGTTCGACACCAGCACATAGAAGTAGCAGAAAGGAATAAGGCAGAAAGGAGGGAGAGTGATGGATAATACTGGAGAAGGAGCAGACTAAGAAGCATTGAAGTTAGTCCTCTTCCAATTTAGAATGTCTACTTTAGATTGTTCCTTGCTAATGTCAAGCTTGTGATCCAATGATCACTGGATAAAAACACAGACACTTGATTCATGTGGCCAACCTTGGCCCACCCCATTCCCCAGCACCAGATCCAGCAATGCTTTGTTCATAGTTTCTTGAGAATACTCTGGTCCAAGAAATTCTCTTGAACATATTTCAAAAATTCCCAGACAGATGAATGTATGAATTAGGAGCAGGTGTAGGCCACTTGGCCCCTTGCGCCTGCTCCACCATTCAATATGATCATGACAGGTCTGATTGTAACTTCAAACCCACATCCTTACCTATCCCCGATAATCTTTCACCTCCTTGCTTCCTCATAGCACCAGGGAGCCGGGTTCAATTCCAACCTTGGGTGACTGTCTGGAATTTGCACATTCTCCCTGTATCAACATTTGTTCCTCTGGGTGCTTTTTCTGAGTGGCAGTCAGTGACTAGTGCAGCTCTGCAGGGATCAGTGCCAGGACCCCAACTGTTCACATTATATATTAATGATTTAGAAGAGGGAACTAAATGTATTATCTCCAAATTTGCAGATGATACGAAGTTGGGTGGGAGGGTAAGCTGTCGGGAGGATGCAGAGTTACTTCAGCGTAATTTGGACAAGCTGAGTGCATGGACATCGCATGTCAGATGCACTATAATGTGGATAAATGTGAGGTTATCCACTTTGGTAGAAGGAATAGGAAAAAAGATTATTACATGAATGGTTGTAAATTTAGAGAGGTGGATATTCAATGAGATCTTGGAGTCCTCATGCATCAGTTGCTGAAAGTAAGAGCGCAGGTACAGCAGGCAGTAAAGAAGGCAAATGGTATGTTGGCCTTAATAGCGAGAGGATTTGAGTACAGAGATAGGGATGTTTTGCTGCAATTGTGTAGGGCATTGGTGAGGCCACACCTGGAGTATTGTGTGCACTTTTGGTGTCCTTATCTGAGGAAGGATGTCCTTGCTATAGAGAGAGTACAATGGAGGTTTACTTGGCTGATTCCTGGGCTGGCAGATGTGTCATATGATCGGAGACTAAATTGCTTAGGATTCAGAGAGACTAAGTTGGCTGGAAAGAATATTCCAAATGGTGGGGGAGTCCAGAACTAGAGGTCTTGGTTGAGGATAAGGGGTAAAGCTTTTGGAACTTGGGTGAGGAGAAATTTCCTCACCCAGAGGGTGGTGAATGTGCAGAATTCACGACCACAGAATGTAGTTGAGGCCAAAACGTTGTCTGGTTTCAAGAAGAAATTAGATATAGCTCTTGGGTTCAAAGGGATCAAGGGATATGGGGGGGAGAGTGGGGATCAGGATATTGAATTCAATGATCAGAATGAATTGTGGAGCAGGCTCGATGGGCTGAATGGCCGACTCCTTCTGATTTCTATGTTTCTACGCTCCAGTTTCCTCACACATTCCAAAGATGTGCAGGTTAGGTGGATTGACCATGCTAACTTGCTTCTTTGTGTCCCAAGATGTGTAGGTTAGGGGGATTAGCAGGGTAAATGCATGGGGTTACAGGGATGCAGCAAGGAGTGGGCCTCAGAAAGATGCTCTGTTGGAAAATCAGTGCTAACCCGAGGGGCCAAATGGCCTTCGTCGACACTGTAGGTATTCTATGATTTTCTATCCACCTCTGCAATCAAAATATTGAAAGATTTTGCTTGCTTTGCCTTTTGAGGAAGGGAGTTCCATCGACACACAACCCTCTGAGAGAAAATAATCTCGCCTCATCTGTGCCTCAAATGAATGACCCTTTATTTTTAAACAGTGACCCCTCATTCTAGATTCTCCCACAAGAGGAAATATGCTCTTCATATCCATCCTGTCAAGACCACTCCGATCTGTAAAGTTTCAATCAAGTCGACACTTACTCTTCTAACCTCTCGCCTGCAAATTTATTCCCTCCAACATTTCCTCATGAGACAACCCGCTCCTTCCTGGTATTAATCCCGTAAACCTTCTCTGAACTGTTTCAAGCACATCTACATATTTAGCTGAAGCTAAACGAAGCATGTTATTTATTGGGAAAATTATTATATATTATCTTTATTTGTTCTCGCAAGTAGTCTCACAGTACAAGGTTAAAGTCCATCTGGGTTTTTTGGTGGCATGAGCTTTCAGCGCGCTGCTCCTTGTTGGAGTGTAACCGGGGACAACTTTGATTGGATGTAATGTGACCAATGGGAACAAGATGTAAGGGTCAGCTGACCCAAAAAAGCATGGAACCAATCACAGAGTGATGTAATAGTCAGCTGATGAGCTGATTCATTCTTGGCCTTTTGGCTGAGATCAGGTGTAGTATGGTCGGCTGCGCTTGGTTGAGGTCATTGGGTTGCACTGAAGCTTCGTGTGTTTCATATGAAGCAATTTTTTTAAAGCGGCATCTCGGCCTTTTGGCTAAGATGCAGATGAGCTCAAGTCTTGGAGGAGGAACCTCCCCCTTCTCCAATCAGCTTAGCTCATGTAGATCAGGCCCAGGACAGGGTGATTTGGTCGCTCGCCCTGTCTTGTTAGCCTGGATCTGAAATGTCTCAACTTGTTGAGACTCTGAATTGGATTTGATTTGATTGAATTGGAAAAGTATAAAAAAAATATATGCCCTGTTTGTGAACCCAATTCTCCACTCACCTGAGGAAGGAGAAGTGCTCCGAAAGCTCGTGCTACCAAATAAACCTGTTCGACTTGAACCTGGTGTTGTGAGACTTCTTACCGTGCCCACCCCAGTCCAATGCCGGCATCACGACATCTGATTTGTTCTAGTATAAGGTGTAAATTTTACATTGAAGACACGTCAGGTGAAGACAGCTGAGTGGAATGTGCGGTTTGTCTCATGTGGGGAGTCTTGGATGCGGCCAGTGTCTTGAATGACCACATGTGCAGGAAGTGTTCCCAGCTGCAGAATCTGGAGCTCCAGGTTTCGGACCTTGAGGAGCAGCTGGACAGACTGTGATGCATTTGAGAGGCTGAGAGTTATGTGGACAGCACATTTAGAGAGATGGTCACAGCAGATCTCAAGGTACTAGAGGAAAGAAGGGAATGGGTGACCACTGAGCAGTCCAGGAAGAACAGGCATGTGGAATCATAGAATAGAATTATTGAATCCCTACAGTGCAGAAGGGGGCCATTCAGCCCATCGAGCCTGCACCAATAACCATCCTACCCAGCCCCTATCCCCATAACCCCAGGTATTTACGCTGCCAATCTCTCTAACCTACACATCTTGGGGCACTAAAGGGCAATTTAGCATGGTCAATCCACCTAACCTGCACATTTTTGGACTGTGGGAGGTAACCAGAGCACCAGGAGGAAACCCACACATAAACCGGGAGAATGTGCAAATTCCACACAAACAGCCATCCAAGGCCAGAATTGAAGCCGGGTCCCTCATGCTGTGAGGCAGCAATGCAAACCACTTTGTCACCCTGCCACCCAAACGGGTACTGCAGGAGTCCCCTGGGATCCTAGTCACGAACATGTCTTCCATTTTGGATGCAGATGAGGGTGCTGGTCAGCACCCCAGAGGAGTGCAGTCAGAGCCAAGATTCTGGCACCACAAGCATCTTGCTTGAACAGGTGGGGAAGAAGAAGACAGGAAGAGCAATAGTGATAGGGAATTCATCAGTCAGTAGAGCAGACAGGCATTTCTGTGGCCAAGGATTTGACTTCAGGATGGTGTGTTATCTCTCTGGCCAGTGTCAGGGATGTCACTGAATCGCTGCAGGACATCCTGAAAGAGGAGGGTGATAGGATAGAGGTTGTGATACATATAAAAGTAGCAGAAAGGAATAAGGGCAGAAAGGAGGGAGAGTGATGGATAATACAGGAGAAGGAAGTAACACCATGTTGGATAGAAGGAGATTAACAAGTACTATGAAGAATGTCCAGACAGGTTTCCAATGTATGTAAACACAAAGTGTGATAAATAAGGTTGATGAGCTTGAAGGACCAAGAGAAATGTGGGAATCTGATGCGAAGGCAATGACAGAAATGTGGCTTAAAGAGTGAAGACAGGGTGCTGAATATTCAAGAATTGTGTTCAGAAAGAGATAGATAAGAGAAAAGGAGAGGTGGGATGACAATACTGACCAGGGAAGTCATTGTAGTGTTGGAGAGTGGAGATGTCCTTGAGGTGACAAGGACACAATCCAGTTGTTTAAAGTCTGAAATCAGTGTAAGGGGAACTATTGAGAAAAATTGTGAGGGTCAAAATTAATCTCCATTTGCAGAGGCAAGGATTAATCAAGGATAGTCAGCATGGCTTTGTTCGGGGGAGATCATGTCTAACAAATTAGATTGAATTTTTTGGGGAGTTGTCTAGCCTTGTAGGTCAGGGCAGTGAGTTGATGTCGTCCACATGGACTTCAGTAAGGCATTTGACAATGGGAGACTGGTCAAGAAGATATGAGCCCATGGGATCCAGTATAATTTGGAAAATTGCATCAAAACCTTTCGTAGTGGCATAAAGCAGAGGGTGATGGTCACAGGTTGCATGTTCCTTTGTGTTCCAGCTTGTGCAGATTCAATGGTTTGTGGGTTATTTGGATAGTGTGGGAGGGGTTTGTGTGGGCAAATGTAAGATGCTGAGTCAGTGCAGACTAGATGGCATAAATATCCTCCCCCACTATAGGGATGCAAAGAACAAAGAACAATACAGAACAGAAACAGATCCTTTAGCCCACCAAGTCTGTACCGATGCAGATGCCTCTCTGATCTTTGGAACAAGTTTGGTGAACCTTTGTTACACTTTCTATCACAAAATAATTATCCTTCCTAAGGTAAGGGGACCAAAACTACACACAGTTCTCCAGGTGCCGTCTAACCAAGCTGCTATACAATTAAAGTAAGGCTTCACTTCTGCTGTACTCAAAACCTTTTGCAATAACGTCCAACATATCATTAGCCTTCCTAATTGCCATCTGGACCTGCATGTTAACATCTTTAGTCCTTTTGTACATCTACATTTTCTTATCTTTTATCTTGACAGGTATATATCACAGGAATAAAACAAATTCATCCACTCACAGATATAAAACACGGTGTCACCTTGATCACACATTAAGTAACAATTCTTCGCTCAGACAGATAAAAGATAATTGTACAATACTGAATAAATTACAATTAATTACCTGATAAATATGTAAATGAATCCAAAAAAGCTCAATATGAGTAAGACAGAAAGATGTAACAGCAATTCCTTTGCTTCCAATTGCAGGAATTGCTTCCCAGGTTATGTATCCAATTGTTACCATTCACAGAATTACAAATTGAATACTCACACACAGCTGCTGAATATAAACAGGGACAGTCAAATGTACTGGAAATCTACATGAAAAAATAAATTGAAAGATGAACAAATATCAATACATTATGTTTTTAGCATGCAGTGTTTATCACAATGTCTGAGATACATGTAAAGTTAAAGTACAGAAGTATCCCACACTTCAACACAACGCAAGAGACACATGGATAAAGATTGATTCCTACACCCACATGGATAATCAGAGAATCACAGATGTAAAATTAATCCTACTTTCTCAAACTCTCTAGAGACAGATGGAAGAACAAGGAATTCCAAAACATACTAGAGAATGACAACTACAGAATGATACCTACATTCAAACTTTTGTTTTGAGAAACAGTGAAGCAAAATGAAGTCCACTCTCACACAGTATCACAAGTAGCATCCATAGAATGAACCCTGCATTCACACACAACACCACAGACAGACAGAAAAGCACACCCAGATGTTGTACCAGAGACCGATGCATACAGTATGATTCAGACACTTATGCAGTTACTCAATGACACATGCCTGCAGAACTGAAATCAAACTCCCATTCAATTCAAGACACTGGCATGAGCAGAATTTACCCCATATTAACATACACAGTGGAGACTGATATAGTGCGTGAGTCACAAAATTATGTTCAGCCAATCTCACACATGCAAGCTGGCAATCAACAGACAAATACACATTTTGTTTCACATACTGTACCCAATACTTACAGGCACATAATTAATCACATTCTGTACATGAAATAGAGAGATGCTATTTCAGTCCCACACTCAGCCTCACTGATTTAGAATAGGATCCCTCCAGTGCAGAAGGATGTTATTTGACCCATCAAGTCTGCACTGACTCAGCATTTTACCCAGGCCCTATCCCCATAACCCCACAAATTTACCACGGCTACATACCCTAACTACACATCTTGGGATACCAAGGGGCAATTAACATGGCCAATCCGAATAACCTGCACAACTTTGAACTGTGGGAGGAAACCAGTGCACTTGGAGAAAACCCATGCAGATAAGGGGAGAATATGCAACCTCCACAAAGACAGGCGTCCGAGGCCGGAAACGAACCTGGGTCCCTGGCATTGTGAGGCAGCTCTCTAACCATTGTGTCGCCCGTTCTTGCAGTGTACTTCACAAATGGTGCACACTGTGTATGAATGGTTGAGGGAGTAAATGCTGAAGCTGGTGAATGGTTTGCAAGTGAAACCAAAAACTAGATTTGTTTCTGAGATTCTTTGGTGTTGTTGGAGGTGCACTGACCAGTGAGTGGAGAGTATTCCATTCCTTACCTAAATGTGGTATTCAATTGTGAAAAGTCTGTTGGAAAATAGGTCAGTCACTAGCTATGGACATGCTCTGTTCTATTTTTAAAGCCAAAGTCATATTGTGACAGGATACAAGAAGTACCTTGTACTCATTTATCGTTAATTACAGTCACAGAATGATGACCATGCTAAAACATAATTAGAAGATAAGAAATTGGAGCAAGAGTCGGCCATTCGGCTCTTCGAGTCCACATTGCCATACAGTGAGATCATGACTGATTTTCCACTTCAACACCATTTTCCTGAACTATCCCCGTAACCCTTGATGTTTTTGATATGTAGAAATCTATCAATCTCACTCATGAACATATTTAATGATTAAATCTCCTCATATCTCTCCGCATTGCTTCTATCTGCAAAATTGTTGTCCATTCGCTCAGCCTCTTCAAATACACACAAAGAGTCTTTGCCTCCTTCTCACAACTCACACATCCACCTTGTTTGTGACAGCTACCAATTTGGAAATATTACCTTTAATCCCAAATCATTGATACACAGATTGTAGAAAGCAGTGGCCCAAACACTGATCCTTGTGGTAGCCCACTTGTCATAGCCTGCTAACTTGAAAATGACCCATTTGTTCCTACTCTCAGTTTTCTGTCCATCAGCTCGTTCTCAGTCTATTCCAGGACATTCTCTCCCCCAGCACCACCACCACCCCCCCCCCCCCCCCCCCCCCGTGCTCTCATTTTCTTTATTTGCCTCTGGTGTGGAACCGTATCAAGGCGTGTAGCCAGTAATATCCAATTCTGATTCCACTCCTTCTTGCAGTCAGCTTTTTGTTTTAGCAACAATGTCAATGTGGCTGTTGCTCATCAAACTTATTCCCCTTCCACACGCCCAGATATTGTACACTGCCAGCTCCCGGTGATGGGCGGAAGTAAAGCAGAGCAGTTGGTGCTGGTGAGGAAGGGGAAATGTATGAACAGTATCAGCAGTCTGATAGAGTGATGTGGGATTAGCAGCAGAGAGAATGCGCTGGTGCGGCAGAGGGAGTGAGAGAGTCAGTGGGTTGGGTGGATCGGGGCGGACAAGGGGAAAGGACGGATTGACAACAGACTGGTTGCTGCTCAAATCCACAAACTATGTGTTTGTGTATCTGAACTAACCAATCAGAGAGAGAGCGTCACGAATTGACATCATTGTGAATGAGCCAATGGGGAACAGGGCTTTCAGCAATCCTTCATTAGCATAGCCTCTGCTTTGGTCTATAAAAGAGGAGTTCCGAGCGCGACTCAGTGATTCTGTGTCTGAAATTAACTGTGAGGATGGTGGATGAGAAGAAAGCAGCTCCTAAGAAGGGGGCGAAGAAAGTGATTAAGAAACCGGTAGTAAAGGGCGGCAAGAAGCGGCGAAAGTCGAGGAAGGAGAGTTACTCCATCTACATCTACAAAGTGATGAAGCAGGTTCACCCCGACACCGGCATCTCCTCCAAGGCCATGAGCATCATGAACTCGTTCGTGAACGATATTTTCGAGCGCATCGCGGGTGAGGCTTCCCGCCTGGCCCATTACAACAAGCGCAGCACCATCAGCTCCCGGGAGATCCAGACCGCCGTGCGCCTGCTGCTGCCCGGGGAACTGGCCAAGCACGCCGTGTCGGAAGGGACAAAGGCGGTGACCAAGTACACCAGCTCCAAGTAAAACCCCCCATGGACTGAAAAACATCCCAAACACAACGGCTCTTTTAAGAGCCACTCACAATCTCCCTGAAAAAGCTATATCATCCATTTAGTTTCAATTAATCTTTCACGCTGAAGCGTCTCGAACAATCTAATTGTTGTTTTTACTGTTGATCAATGATAGGTACTGAGTAATGCAAGTTGATCGCCCAGCGTCTGATTAATAATGTTTCATGAATTAATTAATTGGTTTCCGACCGCCTCTGCACTTAGATCTCAGAGGCCCGTTTCCCCGACTTTAGCGAGAGAGAGAGCTAATGGAGCAAATGTGTCAGCTTCCAATTCTGTTCCAGTTTGGTCTTAATAATCGATCAGTTTATTCCCTATCAGCCCCGATTGTGCAGGAACCTCAGTCTCGGCACTGGTCAATTTACACCGAAAATGTTCACTCCCCTCTTGATTCTCACGAATATGGAGAACATCCCGTCCGTTTACAGAACGATGTCAATGAGACTTTCTGGCGGCGAGTTCGAGAGTTTTAAAAAGGGCCGAGATTAACCCCGAATGGATCCAGGATTCTAAAAGCAAATCTGCAACTTGGGGTGAAATGGTGCAAACACAGACTGATGTTTTAAACACTTTGTTGTTCAACAGTTAATTATTGAGAGATTTTATTTGAAATGTATTTCTTGTTTTATAAATACATCTGCGAACTTTTCAAAAATGAATAGTGAAAATTTTGTTATTTTCGACTTTTCCGAAAAACCCAGGCTGAAAATCAGAAACTGCCAGATCCAGGTTAACTATAGACTGGGGAAGGAGAGAAAGGGAGATTCTTACATTACTCAAAATTAATTAACCATTACCTATTCGTATAATTTTCGAGACTCTTGTTCTTTCCGCTTTGGCGGCTTTTACAGTTTGAAATGAAATCGGTTGGAATCTGAGATTTTGGCGCCGTTATTTTCCGCCCTCACTCCGTGGGCTCTCCGGATTGGTGAGTTAAGCAGATTTCTGATTGGTCATATGAACAAGATGCTGAGAGGCAGCAACAAAGTGACCAATCAGCAATGTCCGCACCTCCATTCCTCCCGGAGCTATAAGAGAAGCGAAAGGGAGTGGATTTCAGCATTCTTTGTGAAAGTGTTTGTGAGATTGTGCAGATGTCTGGAAGAGGAAAGGGCGGCGGGAAAGCTCGGGCCAAGGCCAAGTCTCGCTCCTCCCGCGCTGGACTGCAGTTCCCGGTGGGCCGTGTTCACAGGCACCTGAGAAAGGGCAACTATGCTGAACGTGTGGGTGCCGGAGCCCCGGTCTATCTGGCTGCTGTGCTCGAGTATCTGACCGCTGAAATCCTGGAGCTGGCCGGGAACGCGGCCCGGGACAACAAGAAGACCCGCATCATCCCCAGACACCTGCAGCTGGCCGTCCGCAACGATGAGGAGCTCAACAAGCTGCTGGGAGGGGTGACCATCGCTCAGGGCGGGGTGCTGCCCAATATCCAGGCCGTGCTGCTGCCCAAGAAAACTTCTGCGGCCTCGTCCAAGAGCAAGTGAAGCGACCATTCTTTAATCTGATAACCCAAAGGCTCTTTTCAGAGCCACTCACTTTTTCTGGAAAAGGGCGATCTATTGTTTGCCCCTCAGATGCTGCGCTGCTATTCACAGTCCAGCTGTTTCCCGCTTTGTTTTATCAATCCGGAGTTCCCCCTGTGTACGATAGTAAATAGACCCCATCAGTCTCGCAGCAGATAGAGGAATTCATCAGGCGAATACACCATCCACATTACGATAGTATTGTCACAGGCAGTATTTTAATGCATGCAAGTTGCTGTTTTTTATTAATAGTTGATATCTGGAACTCGGGTTCTGATTTCAGTTAATCAACAATTTCATCATTTGCGCCGTTTTTTGTGCAGCAAATAACCATCTGTGCAAACTAAGACTATTCCATTCTTACACAGATTATTACAGGTACAGAGAGGATTTGAAGTCTATCTTCCGCCACTTAGTGCGTTAGACTCGATCTCCGACCCTTTTCTCTCAAGCCCATTCAGATTTAACATATAAACTCACAGGATCAGTGAAAGGGCTGCTTCCTGGCAGCAGGGAGTCAGAGATGGAGTTATTGTCACGGTGGATTGATCTGTTTCTGATTTGTTTACTGATGTTTTCAGTTCCCTCTCTATATTGAGCTCAAGTGAATAATTGAACGACATGGTGTCAGAATCAAGGTTTTTATAAATCCTTCAGTTTGCTTCATACCGAGTCCATCCCGGTGCATTATCGACAACAAGGAAGAATTTCGCAGTTGGAGAATTATATATTTTCCTCTGTCGGATGATCTGGGCGTCGCTCCCGGAACAGAGTAAAGGCGGGAATGAAGAGGTTATTCTCGGGCTGATCTGTTTCTTCCGCAGCTTTCCCAGAGGACGGAATCAGCGAGATTTCTGCACACACAGGACCTGAGTCCATTGCAGCGCTTGAAGATCTGCCTCCCCCCGGCGCTCCCTATTCTCCAGACACAAAGCTGCCTGTTCCACCGGCGGGATCGGGCCGGGGATTCTCTCCGCACTTCCCATTGTAACATTCCCGGCCGCTTTCAGGGGAGGGGATCAGAAATCAGCCGTTTCCCTCTGTCCCTGTGAAGCCTGTGTGAAGGGGTTGGTTGGTGATCTCTATGTTTCTGCTTTTCCACTGAGCTGAGATTTGCTCCGTTTTAAATTGCTGAACGGGGTCTGATTACCGCTAGTTATAGATAAGAGATTGAGAAATTTAAACTGTTGCTAAAATAGCGCCAGGATTCTGTGGCGGAAAATACAATAAACAGATTATAAAGTATGAGATTGAAATAGTTTCCTGAACATTCAGGCGTTCCGTTATTTTGTATTTTTCCTGCACTGAAATTGGCGGGTTTTTCCAATTTGAAAATGTGAACCAATCAAAACCTCCCATTTCTTCTCCCTGGCTCTCCGATTGGTTAAGAATGTGATTGAAATGTGAGGGGCCAATCAGAGCTCGAGTCTGGCTGCAGCCTCACAAACCGCTCACAATGATTATTAACAGAGATTAAACTGACGGAATCTGTATCTTCTCTCTCACCTGTACTTGAATTTTAAAATATACTTTGTTTCCACAGACAAATTATTGAAGGAACGTGAATAAATGTGATGTCTCCTCCACGCAAGTTACAGGGAAGTGAGTCGCCAGCTCCTTCTCACGTTGTCTCTGACGGAGCTCAGACAGTAAGAAGTCTCACAACACCAGGTTAAAGTCCTACAGGTTTATTTGGCAGCACAAGCTTTTGGAGTCTCAGGCTCCTTCAGGTGAGTGAGAAGCTGTGTTCACAAACAGGGCACATACAGGCACAAACTCAATTTACAAGATAATGGTAAGAATGCGAGTCTTTACAGGTAATCAAGTCTTAAAATTACAGACAGTGTAAGTGGAGAGAGGGCCAAGCACTGGTTAAAGAGGTGTGTATTGTCTCCAGCCAGGACAGTTATTGATATTTTGCCCAGGCAAGTTGTGGGGGTTACAGATAGTGTGACATGATCCCAAGGTCCCGGTTGAGGCCGTCCTCATGTGTGCGGAACTTGGCTATCAGTTTCTGCTCAGTGATTCTGCGTTGTCATGTGTCGTGAAGGCCACCTTGGAGAATGCTTACTCGAAGATCAGAGGTTGAATGCCCATGACTGCTGAAGTGTACCCCGACAGGAAGGAAGCACTCCTGCCTGGCGATTGTTGAGCGGTGTTCATTCATCCGTTGTCATAGTGTCTGCATAGTCTCTCCAATGTGCCATGCCTTGGGACATCCTTTCCTGCAGCGTGTCAGGTAGACAACATTGGCCAACTCGCAAGAATATGTACCGTGTACGTGGTGGATGGTGTTCTCATGTGAGATGATGGCATCAGTGTCAATGATCCGGCACATTTACCGAGGTTGCTGTGGCAGGGTTGTGTGGTGTCGTGGTCAATGTTCTCCTGAATGCTGGGTAATTTGCTGCAGACAATGGTCTGTTTGAGGTTATGCGATTGTTTGAAGACGAGAAGTGAGGGTGTGGGGATGGCCTTGGCGAGATGTTCGTCTTCATACTTGACATGTTGAAGGCTCCGGAGAAGGTGTCGTAGCTTCTCCGCTCTGGGGAAGGATTGGACAATGAAGGGTACTCTGTCTATCGTGTCCTGTGTTTGTCTTCTGTGGCACATCGGAACTGTCGACCAATGAGTCGAGCACCATATCCTGTTGTTATGAGGGCATCTTTCAGCGTCTGTAGGTGTCTGTTGCAATACTCCTCATCTGAGCAGATCCTGTGTATACGGAGGGCTTGTCCACAGAGGACGGCTTCTTTAACGTGGATAGGATGGAAGCTGGAGAAGTGGAGCATCATGAGGTTATCCATGTGCTTGCGGTACAGTGAAGTGCTGAGGTGACCGTCCTTGATGGAGATGCGTATGTCCAAGAATGCAACCAATTCCTGACACACAGACATCTTATTAGTTCAACGGTCTCAGAGAGCAGAAATAGTTGCAGACACATTTTCAATCCATCAATCAAACAGAGCAGGAGAGACAGACATTTTTGTCCATGTGACTCTAAATATCCTACCAGGATGGCCGGGTGGTTAAGCGGTTGGACTTAAGATCCAATGGACTTATGTCTGTGTGCATTTGAACCGCACTCCAATTAAATGGACTTTTAACACTACATTCTGCACCCTCTCCTTTCCTTCTGCTCTATGTGCTGTATGAACTGTCTGCTTTGTCTGTATAGCACGCAAGAAAACAATACCTTTCACTGTATACCAATGCATGTGACAATAATAAATCAAATCAAACCCAGTACCATTGATAGTGGGATCCATAAATCCAAGTCCAAATTGACTCCTGCCATCAGATCATCACAGTGTCAATCCCACAATAGAGCAGCCTTAGCTCCAAATTAAATATATGATAAAACTGACACATGGATTCTAATTAAAAGTTACACAATGAACATTAATAATGTACTCTGAGATTCGACTTAAATACATCACGCAAATCAGGGGTTTTGAATTGACTGTACTAATGGCCACAGTGAATATTCACAAATACATTTGATACAAATCCAAATCTGAAATACATTCTCAGATTGAGGTATGATTTGATTTATTATCGTCACATGTATTAGTAAATAGTGAAAAGTATTGTTTCTTGCGTGCTATACAGACAAAGCATACCATTCACAGAGAAGGATAGGAGAGAGTGCAGAATGCAGTGTTACAGTCATAGCTAGGGTGCTGAGGCCATCTTCACCGCCCCATATGGAACAGTGTGAGTGAGAGGAAACAGAGAGCAGTGGTTAATGGTTGTGTTTCAGACTGGAGGAAGGTTTCCAGTGGAGTTCCCAGGGCTCGGTGTTAGGAGCCCTGCTCTTCCTGATATATATTAATGACACACACCTTGGTGTACAGGACTCAAGCTCAACATTTCCACACGCCACCAAACTTGGAGGCATTGGCAACTGTGAGGAGGAAAGTGGGAAACTTCAATAAGACACAGCCAGCTTGGTGGAATGGGAGTGGTACAGTGGTTAGCACTGCTGCCTCACTGCGCCAGGGACCCGGGTTCGATTCCTGGCTTAGGTCACTGTCGATGCGAAGTCTACACAATCTCCCCATGTCTGCATAGGTTTCCTCTGGTCATTGGTCATGCTAAATGCTCTCTCAGTGTACCCAAACAGGCGCCAGAGTGCAGTGACTAGAGAGTTGTCAGAGTAACTTCATTGCAGTGTTAATGTAAGCCCTACTTGTGACACAAATAAATAAACTTTACAAGTGGCACTGGGGAATGTTCCAGCACAGATTGCCCTGTGGCTGTGCCTGGGCAAGTCAGTGTCCTGGATAGAGCACTTTCCGGGGCACAGAGCATTGTTTTTATTAATTCATGTGATGTGGGCATCACTGGCTTGTCAGGCCATTTCAGAGGGCACTTAAGAGTCAACCACATTGCTGTGTGTCTGGAGTCACATGTAGGCCAGAACAGTAAATTTGGGCAGATTTGCTTGCCTGAAGGAGCATCAGTAAATGAAGTGGGTTGTCATGACGTGGTCATCATTAGACCTTAATTCCAGTTTTTTTTTAAGTTCAAATTGCACTCTCTGCTGTGGTAAAATTTGCTCCCATTGCATTACACTGGATCACTAGTCCAGTGACAATACCACTACACCATTACCTCCCCATGTGGGAACTGCGGCCGCCATGAGTGGATATTAGGAAGTGTTTTATCTCATGCTGATTGTCAGTGAGCTGAAACATGAACTCTGTTTCTCTCTTTGCAGATGCTACCTGACCTGTTGTGTATTCCAGAATTTTCACCTTGTTTCAAAATTCCAGTGGCCACATGATTTTACCAGTGAATTATTGTAGCTGTTGCTCAGAGAAATGAGGCCAGAAATGGACAAAGAATCCATTTGAACCAGGGTGGATGTTGGTTGTGAAAATTGGTGTCTCACTTTCTGTGAAGGTATGTTCTTGTTGGCTGGCTTTGAACTGGAGTGTTGATGGAGGAAAAGCTGATGGGTTTAACCCTGAGTACATTTGAGACCAGTCGGGCCCAAACATTTCTCATCAAGGTGTCCTGTACAGTAACAGAGACTGACAGAGACATTGCACACTCATATAAAATTAGTAATGGAAAGGGAATCAGTTCTGCACTCATATGCAGTGTCAAACGTAAGTTAATTCCACACTGAAATACTGAAACAGAGACTAAGAGAGTTAGTTCCACATTGACATCAAATCAGAACATATGAAGCAGGAGTAGCAGAAGGCAATTTGTTCTTTCGGGTTGCCCCACCATTCAGTAAGATCGTGGTTGATGTGATTATGGCCTCAACTCCATTTTATTGCCTGCCCTATAACCCTTGTCTCTCTCGTAGATCAAAATTCTTCCTACCTTAGGATGGAATCTAATCAATGCCAAAAATTAAGGACACTTTGAGAGGAGAAATTCCTTCTCATCTCCATCTTAAGTGGGGCATACTTTATTTTTAAACTGTGTCCTGTAGTTCCAATTTTGCCCATAAATGGAAACATTCCTCTCAACATCTACTCTGTCCAGTCTCCTCAGATTCTTCAATATGATCATCTCTCATTCTTCTCAACTTCTATGATATTAGCTTAACTTGATTAAACTTTCCTCATAAGATGACTCCTTCGTCTTAGCAATCAACCAAGTGAATCTTCATTGCCTACAATACAAGTGTTTCCCTCTTTAAATCAGAGAAAGCATATAAACGTGTAGACTCAGCAATGCCATGTATTTGCAGCAACATTTCCCGACTTTTATACTCCACATATGTCCTTATAATTACAGTTAGATCCTCTGTACTGTAACATTCTGCTGTCTCTTCCTCTAATTAAATAATGTTCTGCCTTCCAATTCTTCCCACTGAAGTGGAAAGCCTCACTCTTTCCTGCATTGTATCCTACCTGCCAGATTTGTGTCCACTCACTTAACCTCTCTATATCCCCTTGCAGACTTTTTGTGTCCTCCTCACAACCTGCTTTCCCACTTACCTATATATTGCCTGAAAATTTGGTGTTGATCTGTCCCTTCATCTGGGTCATTAGTATAGATTGTAAATAGCTGAGAACCCAGCACTGATCCCTGTGGCTCTCTGCAAGCAGCAGTTTGCTAAGCTGACAGTGACCCACTTCCATACAGTAACAGAGACTGACAGTTAATTGCATACATTATTAATAGATAGCTAGGGATTTATTTCCACAATCACACAGTAACAGATTGAGAGAGAGTTAATTCCACATTCACACTCAGTAATAGTTTGAGAGGGAGTTAATTACACATACACAGTAATTGGCTGAGAGAGTGTCAATTTCACACTCTCACACTGTAACATATTGAGAGAGAGTTATATCCACACTCTCACACAGTAATAGATTGAGAGAGAGTTCTTCCATCCTCACACACAACAATACAGTGAGAAACAGTTAATTCCACGCTCGCACACAGTGCAATAGATTGAGAGAGAGTCAATTCCACACTGACACACAGTAATAGATTGAGAGTTAATTCCACACTGAAACACAGTAATAGTTTGAGAGAGAGTTAATTACACACTCACACAGTGATAGATTGAGAGATTATTCATTGCACACTCGCACACAGTAATAGATTGAGAGAGATAATTCCACACTCTCTCACAATTCAATTCAGAGGGTGTTAATTCCACACACACACACTAACAGATTGAGATGGTTAATTCCACACTATCACATAGTAATAGATTGAGAGAGAGTTAATTCCACACACTCTCAGGAATAGATTGAGAGGGAGTTTATTCCACACTCATGCATAGTAATAGAACAAAGAACAATACAGCACAGGAACAGGCCCTTCGGCCCTCCAAGCCCGCGCCGCTCCCCGGTCCAGGATTGAATCCTGAAACCAGGATCCCCGCCCAATTTTCCAGCCTATCTACATACCAATATCCTATCCACCGAGCTGTCCCTCACAGCTACGATGCTTTGTTCATTACAACCTATTAACTCACCCCCACCCCCCTATTCCAGACCATGTGATCTCCAGGGAGAGGCGAAAACCCAGAGTGAAATAGATGGGAGTTAATTCCACCCTCTCACACAGTAATAGATTGAGAGAGAATTAATTCCACACTCACACTCAGTAATCGATTGAGAGAGAGTTAATTCCACACACTCTCAGGAATAGATTGAGAGGGAGTTAATTCCACACTCGCACCTAGTAATAGATGTGAGTTAATTCCACCCTCTCACACAGTAATAGATTGAGAGAGTATTATTTGCACACTCGCACTCAGTAATAGATTGAGAGATAGTTAATTCCACACTCACACTCAGTAATAGATTGTGAGAGAGTTAATTCCACACTGACAGAGCAATAGATTGAGAGAGAGTTAATTCCACACTGACAGAGCAATAGATTGAGAGAGAGTTAATTCCAAAATCACACAGTGATAGATTGCGAGAGAGTTAATTCAACACACACACAGCAATAGATTGAGAGAGCTACTTCCACAATCACACAGAGGAATAGATTGAGAGAGAGTTAATTCCACACACACGCACACATGCACACACAGTAATAGGATAGAGTTAATTCCACACTCACATACAATAATAGATTGAGAGAGTTAATTCTGCACAGTAATCGATAAAGTATTAGAAGAGAGTCATTTCCACACTCAAACACAGTAATAGAGTGAGAGAGTTAATTCTACACTCACACACTAATAGATTGAGAGAGTTAATTCGACACTCATACACAGTAATAGACTGACAGAGGGTTATTTACACACTCACACACCTTAATAGATTGAGAGAGAATTAATTCTACACACAGTAACAGATTGAGAGAGTGATAATTCTATACTCTCACATAGTAATAGATTGTCAGAGAGTTACTGCCACACTCTCACATAGTAATAGATTGAGAGAGAGTTTCTGCCACACTGACACACAGGAGTAGATTGAGACAATTATAATTGCCGCTCTCACACACTAATGGATTGAGAGAGTCAACTCCACACACACACACAGTAATAGATTGAGAGAGAGTTAGTTCCACACACACCACACACACACTCACACAGTAATAGATTGAGAGTTAGTTCCACACACACACATACACACACACACTCACACAGTAATATATTGTCAGCTCGTTAATTCCACACACTCTCACACAGTAATAGATTGAGAGAGAGTTAGTTCCACATACACACACACACAGTAATATATTGTCAGCTAGATAATTCAACACACTCTCACACAGTAATAGATTGAGAGGGAGAGTTAATTCCACACTCTCACAGTAATAGACTGAGAGAGAGAGTTAACCACACACTAATAGATTGTCAGTGTTACTTGCACACTCTCTCACAGTAATAGATTAAGATAGAGTTAATTCCACACCGACACACAGCAACTGATTGAGAGAAAGTTAATCCCACACCCACACACACTGTTAGATTGAGAGAGTTTTAATTCCACACACACACAGACAGTAATAGATTGTTAGAAGGTTAATTCCACCCAAACACAGCACTAGATTAAGATAGAGTTAATTATACACTGAGACACAGTAATAGATTGAAAGAGAGTTAATTCCACACTCTCACACTAATAGAGAGTTAATTCCACACCCATACAGTAATAGATTGAGAGAGTTGATTCTTCACGCACACTCGCTGATAGATTGAGAGAGTATTCATTGCACACTTACACTGCTTCTAACGTGTTTACATCTTTCTTTCGATAAGGGGACCAGTACTGTATACAATCCTCCAGATGTGGTCTCACCTCGTCCTGTTCAAGTGAAGCATCAATTCCCTACAATTCCTCACATTAAGCAATAACATTCTATTTGCATTCCTAATTATTTGCTGCACATCTATATTAGCCTTTTCTGATTCATGCACTAGGAACCCAGAACCAGAGGGTTTTCACACAGAGTTGTGAGTGTCTGGAACGAGCTGCCAGAGGCAGTCGTAGAGGTGGGTACAATTTCGTCTTTTAAAAAGCATTTAGACACTTACATGGGTAAGATTGGTATAAATTGGAATTGTAGGGAATTGGGGCGGCACGGTAGCACAGTGGTTAGCACTGCTGCTTCACAGCTCCAGGGACCTGGGTTCGATTCCTGGCTTGGGTCACTGTCTGTGTGGAGTTTGCACATTCTCCTCGTGTCTGCATGGGTTTCCTCTTGGTGCTCCAGTTTCCTCCCACAGTCCAATGATGTGCAGGTTAGGTTGATTGGCCATGCTAAAATTGCCGCTTCGTGTCTCGAGATGCGTAGGTTCGAGGGATTAGCGGGTAAATATGTCGGGATAAGGGGGTAGGGCCGGGATGGGATTGTGGTCGGTGCAGACTCGATGGGCCAAATGGCCTCTTTCTGCACTATAGGGCTTCTATGATTCTGAAGGGATACAGGCCGAATGCAGGCAATTGAGACTAGCTTAGTGGTATAAACAGGGCAGCTTGGACAAGTTGGGCCAAAGAGCTGTTTCCATGCTGTAAACCTCTATGACTCCAAGGATCCTATCAGCCTTATTAATAACTGTTTCAACTTGCCTTGCCCGCAACAGAGCATTATACACTTGAAACCCAAGTTCTCTCTGCTCCTGTACTTCCCCTAAATGCTGTACCATAATGGGCATATTTTCGCCTCATGTTTCTTGTACCAAAATGCATTTCCTCACATTTTGCTGCATTGCAATTCATCTGCCAGGTGTCTGCCCATTTGGGCAACTTGTCAATGTCCCTCTAAAGTCACTCAGCATCATTCTCACAATTCACTATTCTCCCCAGCTTGGTATTGTATGCAAATCTTGCCCTTTACAGCGATCTCTAAATGGTTTATATAAATCAGAAAAAGCAAGTGTCCCAACACTGATCCCTGGGGAACACCACTTTCAACTCGTCTCGAGTCTGAGAAATGCACATCTGTACCCAACCTCTGTTTCCTATCTTTCAGCCAACTTCTAATCCATGCTGCCAAGGACCCATCAATCACAAACATTTCTAATTCGCTCACCAACCTGCCATGTGGCACCATATCAAATGCTTTCTGAAAGTCCAAATATACAACATCCACGGCACTACCCTCATCCAATGTCTGTGTCTCATCTTGCCAAACATGACCTGCCCTTGAGAAAATTATGTCATCTGCCGAGTATGAACTTATATTTCTCTGAGAGTATATCTATATCTTATTTCATACTGTGGCCTCCATCTGTTTTCTCACTATTGATGTCCAGCTGAGAGGTCTGTAGTTTCCTGGGGTATCCTTTGCCCCTTTCCTGAAAAACAGCATTACATTTGCAATCCTCCAATCCCATGGGACTAATTCTGTGTTCAAAGAGGCCAGGAAGTTTCTGTCAATGGCTGCGCAATTTGCTCCCTCACCTCTCAGCAATCTACGATGCATCCAGTCTGGACCTGGTGACTTCTCTACTGAGAGTGCTGCCAGAGTTTTAGTGCCTCTTCTTTATCTATCACTATACTGTTCAGTTACTGAGCACCCATATTTTCAACAAGGCCATTGTCACATTGTTTAATTTTGTAAAGACAGAAGCACCGTACTCATTTAGTATCTCTGCCATACCCTCTGCTTCAGTGACCAGTTTACCCTGCTCGTCCCTTATGAGCCCCACTTTATCCTTCACTAACCTTTTCACATGTATATGTTTGAAGAACATTTTACTATTTGTTTTAGCGCAGCCTGCTATCCTTTCCTCATGCTCCCTCTTAGCCTCCCTTATTAAAGCCTTAGCCTCTCTCCTGCATTTGAACTGTTTTTCCTGATTTCTATTGCTATTATTATTCCAGCATGCATCCTATGTCTCTTTTTTCTTCCTTATTTTCTCATCAATATCCTTAGACTCCAGGATACTCTAGCTTTGGATGCCGTGTATTTATTTCTGGTGGCTATGTGCCTGGCTGGCACCCTATTCATCTCAACTTTGAAAGTCTCAATTTTTCATCCACTGTTTCATCCTCGCAATTTGCCTCATTTGCCACATTTTGCCAATTCACATAACCTATCTGTTTCCTTTTGTAGCCTCCTTACGTACACTTTGCAATTAATTTCTTGTCAATCTTTATGCTGTCAGCAAATTTAACAACCGTATCTTCAGTCCCTTCATCAAAGTCATTTTTATAAATTGTAACAAGTTGTGGCCCTGGTACAGATACACCATTCGACATATCCTGCCACCCAGAAAAAGATGTGGAGATGCTGGCATTGGACTGGGGTAAACACAGTAAGAAGTCTTACAACACCAGGTTAAAGTCCAACAGGTTTATTTGGTAGCAAAAGCCACCAGCTTTCGGAACAGGCTGCCCCTTCGTCGTCGAATAGCTGTCAGGGTAACAGCCTGTAGTTCCCTGTTTTCTCTCTCCATCCCTTTTTGAATAAAGGTGTTACACTTTCTATATTTCATTCTAATGGAACATTCTCTGAACAATAAGAAGTCTCACATCACCAGGTTAAAGTCCAATAGGTTTATTTGGTAGCACAAGGTTTACTTAGTAGTAAAATAAACCTGTTGGACTTTAACCTGGTGTTGTAAGACTTCTTATTGTGCTTACCCCCCAGTCCAACGTCGGCATCTCCACATCACATTCTCTGAAGCCAGGGAATTTTGCAAAATTAAAACAAATGCATCAGCTATCTCATTAGCCACTGATTTCATGTCCTGAGTGTGAAGCCCATCCGGACACAGGGATTTGTCAGCCTCCAGATCCGACAATTTGCTCAATACCACTTTCCCTGGTGATTGTAATTTTCCTGAGTTCCTCCCACCCTTCCATTTGCTGATTTCCAGCTATTTTTGGGATGTTACTTGTGTCCTCTATAGTGAACACAAATGAAAACTACCTGTTCAATTCATTTGTCAACATCCTATTTTCCATTATCAATTCCCCAGATGCACTTTCGATAGAACCAATGCTCACTTTAACTCTTTTATTGTTTAAATACCTACGGAAACTCTGACTATCCACCTTCATGTTACTGGCTGCTTGTCATCTTCAGCTTGTTAATTTCCTGATAAACTCAGCTTTAAAAATTGTTTGTGGACAATTCAACATTCCCACCATCCTCTATCAAGAAGCTTTTCCTGAAATTAAGTAAGGGGATCAGGGATTATGGGGAACAGGCAGAACAGTGCGGATGAGAAAAATATCAGCTATGCTTCATTGGCAGAGCAGACTCAAGCGGCCAAGTGACCTAATTCTTATATCTTATATTCTTATATCTTATGGTCTAAATTATCCCTGAAATGTCTCACTCTCATTTTACGGTGAGGTTCCCCCATTCAGAGCTAACATAGAACATAGAACAGTACAGCACAGAACAGGCCCTTCAGCCCACGATGTTGTGCCGAGCTTTATCTGAAACCAAGATCAAGCTATCCCACTCCCTATCATCCTGGTGTGCTCCATGTGCCTATCCAATAACCGCTTAAATGTTCCTAAAGTGTCTGACTCTACTATCACTGCAGGCAGTCCATTCCACACCCCAACCACTCTCTGCGTAAAGAACCTACCTCTGATATCCTTCCTGTATCTCCCACCACGAACCCTATAGTTATGCCCCCTTGTAATAGCTCCATCCACCCGAGGAAATAGTCTTTGAACGTTCACTCTATCTATCCCCTTCATCATTTTATAAACCTCTATTAAGTCTCCCCTCAGCCTCCTCCGCTCCAGAGAGAACAGCCCTAGCTCCCACAACCTTTCCTCATAAGACCTACCCTCCAAACCAGGCAGCATCCTGGTAAATCTCCTCTGCATTCTTTCCAGCGCTTCCACATCCTTCCTATAGTGAGGTGACCAGAACTGCACACAGTACTCCAAATGTGGTCTCACCAAGGTCCTGTACAGTTGCAGCATAACCCCACGGCTCTTAAACTCCAACCCCCTGTTAATAAAAGCTAACACACTATAGGCCTTCTTCACAGCTCTATCCACTTGAGTGGCAACCTTTAGAGATCTGTGGATATGAACCCCAAGATCTCTCTGTTCCTCCACAGTCTTCAGAACCCTACCTTTGACTCTGTAATCCACATTTAAATTAGTCCTACCAAAATGAATCACCTCACATTTATCAGTCCAAAGATGTGCGGGTTAGGTTGATTGGCCAGGTTAAAAATTGCCCCTTAGAGTCCTGGGATGTGTAGGTTAGAGGGTAAATATGTGGGGGTAGGGCCTGGGTGGGATTGTGGTCGGTGCAGACTCGATGGGCCGAATGGCCTCCTTCTGCACTGTAGGGTTTCTATGGTTTCTATGGTTTAAACTCCATTTGCCATTTTTCAGCCCAGCTTTGCATCCTATCTATGTCTCTTTGCAGCCTACAACAGCCCTCCACCTCATCCACTACTCCACCAATCTTGGTGTCATCAGCAAATTTACTGATCCACCCTTCAGCCCCCTCCTCTAAGTCATTAATAAAAATCACAAAGAGCAGTGGACCAAGCACTGATCCCTGCGGCACTCCGCTAGCAAGCTGCCTCAAATCCGAAAATTTTCCATCGACCACCACCCTCTGTCTTCGATCAGACAGCCAGTTACCTATCCAATCGGCCAACTTTCCCTCTATCCCACACCTCCTCACTTTCATCATAAGCCGACCATGGGGGACCTTATCAAACGCCTTACTAAAATCCATGTATATGACATCAACTGCCCTACCTTCATCAACACACTTAGTTACCTCCTCAAAAAATTCTATCAAATTTGTGAGGCACGACTTGCCCTTCACGAATCCATGCTGACTATCCCGGATTAATCCGCATCTTTCTAAATGGTCGTCAATCCCATCTCTAAGGACCTTTTCCATCAATTTACCAACCACCGAAGTAAGACTAACCGGTCTATAATGACCAGGGTCATTTCTATTCCCTTTCTTAAACAGAGGAACAACATTCGCCATTCTCCAGTCCTCTGGCACCATCCCCGTGGACAGCGAGGACCCAAAGATCAAAGCCAAAGGCTCTGCAATCTCATCCCTTGCCTCCCAAAGAATCCTCGGATACATTTCATCAGGCCCAGGGGACTTATCGACCTTCAGTTTATTCAAAACTGCCAGGAAATCCTCCCTCCAAACATCTATTTCCTCCAGCCTATTCGCCTGTAACACCTTCTCTTCCTCAAAAACATGGCCCCTCTCCTTGGTGAACACTGAAGAAAAGTATTCATTCATCACCTCGCCTATCTCTACTGACTCCATACACAAGTTCCCACTACTGTCCTTGACCGGCCCTAACCTCACCCTGGTCATTCTTTTATTCCTCACATAAGAGTAAAAAGCCTTGGGGTTTTCCTTGATCCGACCCGCCAAGGACTTCTCGTGTCCCCTCCTAGCTCTCCTAAGCCCCTTTTTCAGCTCATCCCTTGCTAACTTGTAACCCTTAATCGAGCCATCTGAATCTTGTTTCCTCATCCCTACATAAGCTTCCCTCTTCCTTTTCACAAGACATTCCACCTCTTTCGTGAACCATGGTTCCCTCACTCGGCCATTTCCTCCCTGCCTGACAGGGACATACCTATCAAGGACATCCAGTATTTGTTCCTTGAAAAAGTTCCACTTTTCATTAGTTCCTTTCCCTGACAGTTTCTGTTCCCAACTTATGCCCACTAATTCTTGCCTAATCGCATCATAATTACCTCTACCCCAATTGTAAACCTTGCCCTGCCGTACGGCCCTATCCCTCGCCATTGCAATAACAAAAGACACCGAATTGTGGTCACTATCTCCAAAGTGCTCTCCCACAACCAAATCTAACACTTGGCCTAGTTCATTTCCCAGTACCAAATCCAATGTGGCCTCACCTCTTGTCGTCCTATCCACATATTGTGTCAGGAAACCCTCCTGTACACACTGCACAAAAACTGCCCCATCCGAACTATTTGACCTACAAAGGTTCCAATCAATATTTGGAAAGTTAAAGTCCCCCATGACAACTACCCTGTGACCCCCACACATATGCATAATCTGCTTAGCAATTTCTTCCCCCACATCTCTATTACTATTTGGGGGCCTATAGTAAACTCCTAACAACGTGACCGCTCCTTTCCTATTTCTACCCTCAGCCCATATTACCTCAGTGAGCAGATCCCCCTCGAAGTGCCTTTCCGCAGCCGTTAAACTATCCTTGATTAACAATGCCACTCCTCCACCTCTTTTACCAGCTTCCCTACACTTAGTGAAACATCTATACCCCGGAACATCCAACAACCATTCCTGTCCTTGTTCTACCCACATCTCCGTAATGGCCACAACATCGTAGTCCCAAGTACCAATCCACGCCCCAAGTTCATCTACCTTGTTCCGGATGCTCCTTGCATTGAAGTAGACACACTTCAACCCACCTTCCTGTCTACCGGTACCCACCCTTGACCCTGATACCTTCCCCAATACCTCACCACCCTCACTGACTTCTGGACTACAACTCCTTTTCCCACTCCCCTGACAAATTAGTTTAAACCCCCCTAAAGAGCCGTAACAAATTTCCCTCCCAGGATATTGGTGCCCCTCTGGTTCAGGTGCACCCTGTCCTGTTTGTACAGGTCCCACCTTCCCCAGAATGTGTTCCAATTATCCACGTATCTGAAACCCTCCCTCCTACACCATCCCTGCAACCACATGTTTAACTGCACTCTCTCCCTATTCCTCAACTCGCTATCACGTGGTACCGGCAACGTACCACATGATGGCACATGATGATACCACAGATGACCACATGTTTTGTCTTGGCTCTCAGCTTCCAGCCCAGCTCCAGAAATTCCTGCTTTAAATCCCCGTCCCTTCTCTTACCTATGTCATTGGTACCAATGTGTACCACGACTTGTGACTGTTTCCCCTCCCCCTTCAGAATCCGGAAAACACGGTCTGAGACGTCACGGACCTTGGCATCCGGTAGGCAACATACCATCCGTGAGTCTCTTTTGCTGCCACAGAACCTCCTATCTATCCCTCTAACTAACGAGTCCCCAATTACTATTGCCCTCCCACTCTGCCCCTTACCCTCCCGAGCCACAGAGATGGACACAGTGCTGGAGATCCTCTCACTGCGGCTCACCACTGGTATGTCATCCCCCTCAACCTTATCCAAAGCGGAATACTTGTTGCTAAGGGGAACGACCACCGGGGATCCCTGCACGGACTGCTTTCTCCCAGCCCCTCTCACCGTCACCCATCTGTTTTCATTCTAACAGTTTATCTCTCTGCACCCGATCAAATCATTCACTGTAAACATCTCACTCACATCACCACTTAATCTTCCATGTTCAGGTTATTACAGGACTAGTCTTTGCAATCTGTCCTCATCATTTGAGTCTGGCATCACTGCTGAAATTCTGCTGCTCCCACTCCAAGGCCAATCTAATCTTCCTGGGTTGAACACAGTGATCTAAATGGGGTCTGAACAGAGTTTTCTGCAACTGTAACACAAATTCCAATCCTTCATAGACTATTAGCTTTATTACTTCACCTACCAGTTAATGATGTCTGTACACTGGGGGAGGTGATGGCCGAGTGGTATTATCACTATGCTATTAATCCAGAAACTCAGCTAATGTTCTGGGGACCCGGGTTCGAATCCTGCCACAGCAGTTGATGGAATTTAAATTTGATAAAAAAATATCTGGAATTAAGAATCTACTGATGACCGTGAAGCTATTGCCGATTGTCAGAAAATCCTATCTGGTTCACTTCCTTCAGGGAAGAAATCTGCCGTCCTTACCCGGTATGGCCGTCATGTGACTCCAGAGCCACAGCACTGTGGTTGACTCTCAACAGTCCTCTGAACAAGGGCAACTCAGGATGTGCATTAAATGCTGGCCAGTCAGCGATGCCCATGTCCCACAAATGAATTTTATAAAAACACGGCCCTCTGTTCGTCTACAGTTTCCTGCATCTCGCCACAAACATAACCACTCTGCTCTATTACATCACAAGGACGTTTTAAACGAAATGTGTTCCCAAGGATAATCTGTTTCTGTCACTATGAACTTTTCTCGTTGTTCTTTCAGCCGGTGTAAATCCAGAGAATGGAAGGGATGGAGGGAAAAATCTTTCCCGAATCCTATTTGGTCATCATTCCAATAACATTTGGGTAAGGAAATCTAATCGTCAGTCTCTGTGAAAAGCTGTAAACGGCACCTTCCTATTCGATGGTTAGAATGTAAAATGGAATAACTTCGACTGCTGTTTGTGTCTCCTGTCCTGTATACCAAACATTAACCCAGAATTCACTCACTGCGATAGGAGAATGAAGCACATTGAAAGAAAATGTTAAAGCCGCACCTGCGATTGGTGACGGGAAGAGCTGAATGAAAGCAAATCAATAGAAGGGATTTGAAATCTCTGACTAAGGGCGACATTGATTTGAATTCGCTCCTTTCCCACAATGAAATTGGCGGGCTTTTGGAAATGGACAAATTCTCTGCTTCTGCCGGTTGTTGTGGGGAAATCCCGCCCTCTTCTGTTTCCAGTGAGCTGATTGGTGAAGAATATAGGCAAATGAGGTGAATAGAGCAGCGGCCAATCAGAGGAGCTGTTAGTTTATAAGAACAGTCAATGCTGGAGAAATTGCTGATTCTTTGTGAAAGTGTTTGTGAGATTGTGCAAATGTCTGGAAGAGGAAAGAGCGGCGGGAAAGCTCGGGCCAAGGCCAAGTCTCGCTCCTCCCGGGCTGGACTGCAGTTCCCGGTGGGCCGTGTTCACAGGCACCTGAGAAAGGGCAACTATGCTGAGCGTGTGGGTGCCGGAGCCCCGGTCTATCTGGCTGCTGTGCTCGAGTATCTGACCGCTGAAATCCTGGAGCTGGCCGGGAACGCGGCCCGGGACAACAAGAAGACCCGCATCATCCCCAGACACCTGCAGCTGGCCGTCCGCAACGACGAGGAGCTCAACAAGCTGCTGGGAGGAGTGACCATCGCTCAGGGCGGGGTGCTGCCTAATATCCAGGCCGTGCTGCTGCCCAAGAAAAGCAGCGCTGGGACCGCGAAGAGCAAGTGAAGCGCCCATTCTTTAATCTGATAACCCAAAGGCTCTTTTCAGAGCCACTCATTTTACCTGAAAAAGGGCGAGCTGGTGTCTATCGGTCAGTTTCTGCACTGTTATTCACAGTACAGCTGTTTCCCGCTTGGAGAGAGTCTTAGCAGGAGTGCTAAAAGTCAGCAAAGAAGTGATTTAATTATTCATTTATTCATTTAAGGGTATTCCTAGTATATTTCGCGGGCTTTTTTCAGGGTTTTGAATTGAGGAAGTGAGGTCGGCTGAAGGGGATTCTGGGAGGTTGAGTCTTAGTATAAAAGGCAGTTACCTGGGGCGTTCGCCTGGAGCATTAAAAGCCGGCTGCACTATACAGAGGGCAGCGTCGGGAGCGGGCAGTGGAGTGAGTGGGAAGCAGAGTGTGAACTATAAGGGCTTTGGCTCACAGGGCTTGAGTGAGTGGGAAGCAGAGTGTGAACTATAAGGGCTTTGGCTCACAGGGCTTGAGTGAGTGGGAAGCAGAGTGTGAACTATAAGGGCTTTGGCTCACAGGGCTTAGGCTGAAAGGGCGAGGCAAGGCTAGTTATTTTTTATCCAACCCTATAAAGGATAAGGGCAGGTATGAGTGATCGGCCAGTTCAGTGCTTCCGATGTGGGAGTTCCTGCAAACACCTAGCTTCCCAGAGGTTCACATATGTGCCAGGTGCGTGGAACTGCAGCTCTTGAGGGACCGTGTCATGGAACTGGAGCTGCTGACCTTAGGCTAGTCAGGGAAAATGGGAGAAAAATTGACAGGAGTTATAGGCAACTAGTTACACCGGGGCATCGGGAGGAAGACACGTGGGTCACAGTTAGGAGTAAAGGGCAGAAGGGTAAAGTACCAGGGAGTACTCCAGTGGCGGTCTCTCAAAATAGGAAGGGCTTGGTGACAGGTGTGAGAGGGGAGGGGAGTGAACAGTTAGAAGAGGGGTCACCTGTGGTTGTCCCACTCCAAAACAGGTATATTGTTTTGGATAGTGTGGAGGAGTGTGCCTCTCCAGTGGTAAGACACAGTGACCAGGTCACTGGCACAGAGTCAGGCTCTGTGGCCCGGAAAGGGAAGAGAGGGGTTAGGAGAGCGATAGTGGTGGGGGATGCATCAGTTAGAGGCACAGACAGGCGATTCTGTGGGGGCGAACGGGACTCCAGGATGGTAGTCTGCCTACCTGGTGCTGGGGTCACGGATGTCTCCGAACGGATAGGAGGCATATTAAAAGGGGAAGATAAAGAAACGGATGTCATTATACACATTGGTGGAAATGACGTAGATAGGAAGAGTAGGGGGATCCTAAGAGAGCAATTCAGGGAGTTGGGAAATAGGTTAAAAAGTAGGGTCACTAGGGTGGCCATCTCTGGGCTGCTCCCAATGCCTCGTGCCAGTGAGGCTAAGAATAGGGAGTTGGTACAAATGAATGCCTGGCTAAAGGACTGGTCCAGGAGGGAGGGCTTCATTTTCATAGATCAATGGGAAGTTTTCAGGAGAGGATGGCACCTGTACAAGAAGGAGGGGTCACAACTAAGTTGGAAGGGCACAAATATCCTGGCTGGGAGCTTTGCTAGTGCAGTTCGGGGGGGTTTAAACTAGTATGGCAGGGGGGTGGGGATCAAAATATTAGGTCTACAAGTGTGGAGGCTGGGGACGAGCTTGGGGCTGGGACAAGGCTGGCAAAGAAGAAGAGCACTCTGGGGGAGGACGACCTCACTGGGCCTGGAGGTCTGGAGTGCTTATACTTCAATCCAAGGAGCGTAGCAGGTAAGACAGACGAACTTGGGGCCTTAATGCGCACGAGGAATTTGGATGTGGTTGCGGTGACAGAGACTTGGTTGAAAGAGGGACAGGACTGGCAGCTGAATATTCCAGGGTACAAGTGTTTTAGGCGAGACAGAGGAGGGGCCAAAAGAGGTGGGGGAGTAGCGGTATTAGTTGGAGAGCATATATATTACAGCGGTGCAGAGGGAGGACAATTCAGAGGGGTCGTGTAACGAGTCACTCTGGGTGGAGCTTAGAAACAGGAAAGGCGCAGTCACTATGTTGGGGGTGTACTACAGGCCCCCCAACAGCCCAAGGGAAGTGGAAGAATGGATATGTCAGGAGATACTGGATAGGTGCAGGAAAAATAGGGTTGTTGTAGTGGGAGACTTCAATTTCCCTGGTATAGACTGGAAATCGCTGAGGGCAGGGACTCTGGATGGGGAGGAATTTGTAAAATGTGTACAGGAGGGTTCGTTGGAACAATATGTAGACAGCCCGACTAGAGAGGGGGCTATACTGGACCTGGTACTGGGGAATGAGCCCGGTCAGGTCTTCAAAGTTTTGGTAGGGGAACATGTGGCAAATAGTGACCACAATTCTGTTAGCTTTAGGATAGTGATGGAAAAGGATGAGTGGTGTCCCAAGGGTAAGGTGTTGGATTGGGGGAAGGCCAACTTTAGTGGGATCAGGCAGAAATTGGCAGCTCTTGATTGGGAGAGGCTGTTTGAGGGTAAATCCACATCTGGTATGTGGCAGTCTTTTAAGGAATGGTTGTTAGGGCTACAGGACAAGCATGTGCCTGTAAAAAAGAAGGATAGGAAGGGTAGGATTAGAGAACCGTGGATAACCAGGGAAATTGAGGGACTGGTCAAAAAGAAAAGAGAGGCATATGTTAGGTCCAAGCAGCTAAAAACGGAGGGAGCTCTGGAGGAGTACAAAGAAAGTAGGAAAGTACTCAAACGGGGAATGAGAAGAGCAAAAAGGGGTCACGAAATGTTCTTGGCAGACAGGATTAAGGAGAATCCCAAGGCATTTTATTCGTACGTTGGGAACAAAAGGGTTGTTAGGGAAAAAATCGGACCTCTCAGGGACAAAAGTGGGGACTTATGCTTGGAGCCCAAAGAAGTAGGGGAGATCCTAAATGAATACCTTGCGTCGGTATTCACAAAGGAGAGGGATGTGTTGACTGGGAGTGTCTCGGAGGGGAGTGTTGAACCGTTGGAGAAAATCTCCATTACAAAGGAGGAAGTGTTAGGTTTGTTAGAGAATATAAAGACTGACAAATCCCCAGGGCCTGATGGAATCTATCCAAGGCTGCTCAGGGAGACGAGAGGTGAAATCGTTGGGCCTCTGACGCAAATCTTTGTCTCGTCACTGGACGCAGGTGAGGTCCCAGAGGATTGGAGGATAGCCAATGTGGTCCCGTTATTTAAGAAGGGTAGGAAGGATAACCCGGGTAATTATAGGCCGGTGAGCTTGACGTCCGTGGTGGGGAAGTTGTTGGAGAAGATTCTTAGAGATAGGATGTATGCGCATTTAGAAAGGAATAAACTCATTAACGATAGTCAGCATGGTTTTGTGAGAGGGAGGTCATGCCTCACTAACCTGGTGGTGTTTTTTGAAGAAGTGACCAGAATGGTTGACGAAGGAAGGGCCGTGGATGTTGTCTATATGGACTTTAGTAAAGCGTTTGACAAAGTCCCTCATGGTAGGCTAGTGAAAAAGGTTGGATCTCATGGGATAAAGGGGGAGGTGGCTAGATGGGTGGAGAACTGGCTTGGTCATAGAAGACAGAGGGTGGTAGTGGAAGGGTCTTTTTCCGGCTGGAGGCCTGTGACTAGTGGTGTACCGCAGAGCTCTGTATTGGGACCTCTGCTGTTTGTGATTTATATAAATGATCTGGAAGAAGGAGTAACTGGGGTGATCAGTAAGTTTGCGGACGACACAAAACTGGCAAGACTTGCAGATAGTGAGGAGCATTGTCAGAAGCTACAGAAGGATATAGATAGGCTGGAAATTTGGGCAAAGAAATGGCAGATGGAGTTCAATCCTGATAAATGCGAAGTGATGCATTTTGGTGGGAATAATGTAGGGAGGAGCTACACGATAAATGGAAGAACCATAAAGGGTGTAGAGACGCAGAGGGACCTGGGTGTGCAAGTCCACAGATCTTTGAAGGTGACGTCACAGGTGGAGAAGGTGGTGAAGAAGGCATATGGCATGCTTGCCTTTATAGGACGGGGCATAGAGTATAAAAGTTGGGGGCTGATGTTGCAGATGTATAGAACGTTGGTTCAGCCGCATTTGGAATACTGCGTCCAGTTCTGGTCGCCACACTACCAGAAGGACGTGGAGGCTTTGGAGAGAGCACAGAGGAGGTTTACCAGGATGTTGCCTGGTATGGAGGGGCTTGGTTATGAGGAGAGATTGGGGAAACTGGGGTTGTTCTCCTTGGAAAGACGGAGGATGAGGGGAGACTTAATAGAGGTGTATAAAATTATGAAAGGCATAGATAGGGTGAACGGTGGGAAGCTTTTCACCAGGTCGGTGGTGACGTTCACGAGGGGTCATAGGTTCAAGGTGAAGGGGGGGAGGTTTAACACAGATATCAGAAGGACATATTTTACACAGAGGGTCGTGGGGGCCTGGAATGTGTTGCCGGGCAAGGTGGTGGAGGCGGACACACTGGGAACGTTTAAGACTTATCTAGACAGCTATATGAACGGAGTGGGAATGGAGGGATACAAAAGAGTGGTCTAGTTTGGACCAGGGAGCGGCGCGGGCTAATTGTTCTTTGTTTCTCGTTTCAAGGCTTCATTCTATGATCATCTTGCTGGTGCCAGTACAGAGCGAGACTGCGGATAGTTGGGAACCTGTCTCGGGGGCAGGGAATTCAGATGGTGTTCGTAAAGCAGAAGTGGAAATGAATAGGGTTGGGAAGCATTTTCTGATCAGGGCCAGTGTGATCTCCTGGACTCGTTTCGATCGCCTCAGGGGGTCGGAGAGGAATTTCCCAGATTTTTCTTTCTCCATATTGGCCCTGGGGTTTTCACTCTGGGTTTTTGCCTCTCCCTGGAGATCACATGGTCTGGAATGGGGGGTGGGGGTGAGTTAATAGGTTGTGATGAACAAAGCATCGTAGCTGTGAGGGACAGCTTGGTGGATAGGATATTAGGATGTAGATAGGCTGGAAAATTGGGCGGGGATCCTGGATTCAATCCTGGACCGGGGAGCGGCGCGGGCTTGGAGGGCCGAAGGGCCTGTTCCTGTGCTGTATTGTTCTTTGTTCTTTTTCGTACTATTGACACATACAGTATTTTAATGCAAGTTGCTGCTGTTTATTGGGGAAACTATCCCAGTGAACATAAATGCTCCTATTTCAAATATAATTGCTTTAAAATGTGATAATCTGCGAGGACATTCATCTGCAGCCCATCGGTTTTCAGTCAGTCACTATCTGGAAAAGTGTTAATTATTGTCTATGCGAATGTGCAAGCGTTTCTGCAATGGCTATATCTGTGTGAGTGGGCTCCTGTTTGAGACATGCTTCATATTCTGAACCTAATTGACGCAATTTTCAACACTCGCTGCGACTCGAAACACGTGCGGAGAAAGTGGATTTGCGGAATTATTGCTCGGAAACTGAAATGATCGCAGGTTTAATAAAACCACTTTAAAATTGAATTGCGGCAGAATTGTTAACGGCATCGTTTTTACTCTAACCATCGAAGGATTGGAGATATGAGTGACCCCAATGCAACGGAGAGTTAATTGTAACATTGAGAGGTTTCAGTACTGGAGTCCTGGGAATATTCTGTCCTGGGAATTCAAACACGAGAATCGTTAACAGGAGATCGCAGCTCTTTCATTTGCCGATTTTGTGGCTCTTAAAAGAGCCGTTGTTGTACTTGGTACTGAAGTCGGGGTTTAGGCGCGTTCCCCGCGGATGCGGCGGGCCAGCTGGATGTCTTTGGGCATGATGGTGACTCGCTTGGCGTGGATGGCGCACAGGTTGGTGTCCTCAAAGAGCCCCACCAGGTAAGCCTCGCTGGCCTCCTGCAGGGCCATGACGGCCGAGCTCTGGAAGCGCAGGTCTGTCTTGAAGTCCTGAGCGATCTCTCGCACCAGGCGCTGGAAGGGCAGTTTGCGGATCAGCAGCTCGGTGGATTTCTGGTAGCGGCGGATCTCCCTCAGAGCCACAGTGCCGGGTCTGTAGCGATGAGGCTTCTTCACTCCGCCCGTGGCTGGAGCGCTCTTCCGGGCCGCTTTGGTAGCCAGCTGTTTGCGAGGAGCTTTCCCTCCGGTCGATTTGCGCGCTGTCTGCTTGGTCCTGGCCATTTTCTGAGCGGATTCAGCACAATCTCTGAGACGCAAACTGTCTGTCCTGCATCCGCCTTTTTAAACTCTGTGAGGAACCGCCCCCAGCGGGAATTAGCCCAGGAAGTTTCAATCAAACTGTGACCAGGGAATTAATGTCTGTAACTCAGGTTCTGATTGGTTCAGTTGTTTTGTTAACCGCGCCTTTCAGAAATTGGGCCGTTTTCGATGCAGGAAATAGCCGTCTGTATAAAAGACATTATCCCGTCCTTATTAAAACAAACATTACTCGAAATATTGAAGATTTGAAGTCTATCTCCCTGCACTGAGTGCTTTAGACCCTTTCCCCGCTCTCTGGGCTGTTCATTCCCAGAATCTCCCGCTGTTCCACTCGATCCCTGTCCCTCTGCTCTCCAGCCCATTCAGATTTCCCCTCTCCTGCCGCTTGTAACATTCGCCGCCGTTTCCGGGGAAAGGATCAGAAATCCTTCTGTGTGTCTCCCTGAAGCCGGTGTGAAAGGGGTTGAGTCTGTTGTTTGTTACAGAGAGTGACTTCATATTTGTCCCGTTTGACATTTCTGAATAGAGCCGTTTGCTGCCCGTGGCGGACAAATGTTCAGAAATGAAACCTCTTTGTAAAATAATCTTTCAGCAGAATATTAATTGAGAATCTATTTTTAATAAGTTAAGAATTTGTCTCAATTCCCTTTCCCGCGCTGAAATTGGCGGCATTTCCCCCCAATTCAAAATTTCTGCCGGTTGACAGTTGAAGCCAATGATTGGCTCAATGTTCACATTCGATGCTCTGCGATTGGTTCAGAGCTGCGAATGCGGAGAGGATGGCCAATCAGAAGCAGGCTGGGGTTGGAGCGGCTCAAACTGCGGGAATTGCGGGTTTGTGAATGACTGAGCGGAAACTGATCAGTTTCACAAAGCGTCAGTTTCAGTGCAGGAAACAACCGTCTGGGGGCAAATAGCATCACAACTGGGACTGGTTCCAGTGAACGATTCACCGGCTGCTGCTACTAAACTCCGCTATTCCAGAGAAAGCTTTGATACACTATGAAAACACTGATTAGGCAGGAGTGATGTGGCGTTTCACTGAGGGCACGTGTCAACTGTGGGCTGATTCGACAATCCACTTAAAAATTTCAAAAACAATCCGCATGGCTACTCCAAATGAAATGTTAAATTCGGTGATTCCCGCACTGTAACCTAAACAAAACAAACATGCATCTCAAACACTGAACAGCCTGTCCCAGCTCCGTCCCCAGGTCACTGCTCTCTCTGTGAAGCGGTGAGTGGCCCTTAAAAGAGCCTTTGTTGTGTGTTCGGTAGAAAGGATCGAGTTGTTCAGCCGCCGAATCCATAAAGAGTGCGGCCCTGGCGTTTCAGAGCGTACACCACATCCATGGCAGTGACCGTCTTGCGCTTGGCGTGTTCAGTATAGGTGACCGCATCCCTGATCACATTCTCCAGGAAAACCTTCAGCACCCCGCGAGTCTCCTCATAGATCAAACCCGAGATCCGCTTGACACCGCCACGGCGAGCGAGGCGGCGGATTGCTGGCTTGGTGATGCCCTGGATATTATCACGAAGCACTTTGCGGTGCCGCTTTGCTCCGCCTTTACCCAGTCCTTTGCCTCCTTTCCCTCTGCCTGACATGATGATTCTTCACTCAGATCACTGCGCAATATGAGACAGGAACTTTTTCAGGCTCCTTTTATACAGCCCGCCCCGACCTGACTGAGAAAGGCGGAGTGAGAGCAGAGAGGGGAGGAGGGAGTGAAGATTAAACACAGAGCGGGAGGGAGGAGAGAGCCGGACTGACACACACACACACACACAGAACGGCCCCTGATCTTTCAGCTCCACCTCCAGTTTCTGCAACCGCCAATTTCAACCCGTTTATTAACAATGGAAGCGAAACACAGCTCCCCACACAAACCCTTCCAGAGCCGCCCTTCACACACAAGAGTTTCCACAAACCCGGAGCTTTGAAATATGGAATCAAAACAGAAAATGCTGCAAATAATCAGCAGCTCCGGCAGCTTTTGTGAAGAGAGAGAGACAGAGTTAACGATTCGGGTCGTGACTCTTTGCTTTTGTGTTTTTAAACCTGGCCCCGTTATGATTCCCAGTCAGTAATATTCCGACCTAAACACAGCAAGAATCTCCCTCAGTAACATCCTCACCCACATCCGCTTCCAGCTGTTTACAAATACCTTATTGCAGCTGTTTGGAGAAATCTCCTGTGTTAAAATTGAAGTTGGAAAGCGGTATTTAGCCGCCAGTGTTACTGTCTCACACTGAATCTACCAGACATCTTTATTATGAGAGAAAGTGACGATTGAACAAATGTGAAATTCAAATGAAATTCAGCCTCTGCTGTGTTTCGCTTTAGTCTGAATTTGAAATGATCTCTATTGAGAACGAGCCGGGCCGCGGGACAGGAATCATTTCCTTTCGGGATCAGCTCTTTCCTGAGAGATGTGGGTGGCTCTGAGAAGAGCCTTTGGGTTCAGAGGTTTACAATTTGCTCGGGTTGTTTCACTTCTTTCCTGACGCTTTCTTCGCTTTTGCTGCTTTCACTTTGGGTTTGGCCTTCGATTTAGTCGCTTTTTTGACAGACTTTCCGCCCGTCACCTTCTTCACAGGAGACTTTTTCTTCAGGGCTGCTTTCTTCACCGCCTTTTTTGGAGTTGCCGCCTTCTTGCTGCTTGTTTTCTTCACTGTTGATTTCTTCACTGGAGTTTTCTTTGCTGCGAGTTTCTTGGCTGCTGCTTTCTTTGTTGTCACCTTCTTGGCCGCTGTTTTCTTTACTAAAGATTTCTTGGCTGTTGGTTTCTTCAACTTCTTTCCCATTTTCCCCGGGCTTTCCTTCTGAGCGAGTTTGAAGGAGCCGGAGGCGCCATGTCCCTTTATCTGCACCAGAGACCCTGTCTCCACCTTCCTCTTGATCGTTAACCTGATCTGGGAGACGCGCTTCCCCACATCCACTCCGCTGCCAGCCAAAGCTTTCTTTATCGCGGCCAGGGACATCCCCTTGCGATCGCTGCAACCCGCCACAACATTGAGGATCTGCTCGCCTAACTTGGGACCGGCTGCCGCAGGTCGGGGAGCCGCCTTCTTCTTCCTGGGAGACTTCACTTGAGCGGGAGCGGCTGGAGGAGCCGTTTCGGCGGCTGCAGTTTCAGTCATATCCGAGAGTGTGTGGAAAATCTGTGTGAGTCAGAACTGGATCCGAAATGAACCCAGTGGTGGCGGCACAGAGCAACTTAAAGGCAGAGAGCGGACGGAGCAGAGACAAGCTGCTGTCAGCTCCCGGCTCCTCCAGCCTCTCTGTGTTTCTCTCTCCTCACAAACTCTCCCCTTGCAATGAAATTCCGCCTCTCCAGAGATCCAGCTCACATCCTTCATGTCTCTGACACACGAATGTTTGCTGTTGAAAAGGTTTCACTCGAACTGAGAACTCCATTTTCCACTGAAACCCGTTTTACTGCTGCACTGATCGCGCTCTCACACGCGATAGCTGACATGTTCTCTACTTTTCCACTGAAATCTTCAATTTAGCGAAACAATTGCCTTGAAATCTCATTTTGGGGCTCAGCAGGGGGATTGGGGGGAATCTTTGATTGAAAATCGTTTTATTTTACACAAGAGAAACTCGGAGATCTCATGATCTGAACAGACACACAAACACAGTTGGATTAGTCTGACCCGCCCGCTCCTTTCATACACTCTCTCTTCCACAATATTCACACCTACACATTCACAGGACAAAACCTTTACCAACTGTAAGGTCCCAGCACGGAATGTTTTACTCTTTCCGGCCTTTGCTCCGGATGCCAGGGGGTTAGTTACAGTTTTTCACCTCAGTAACTGTTAAACACTCTGAGGCCCGCTCCCCACAGTTTGTCTTTGAATTCATTCATGGAATGTGAGTGTCGCTGTCTGGGTCAGTATTTATTGCCCAGACTAGCTGCAGGAAGGATGTTTTAGAACATAGAACATAGAAAGCCACAGCACAAACAGGCCCTTCGGCCCACAAGTTGCGCTGATCATATCCCTACCTCTCGGCCTATCTATAGCCCTCAATCCCATTAAATCCCATGTACTCATCCAGAAGTCTCTTAAAAGACCCCAACGAGTTTGCCTCCACCACCACCGACGTCAGCCGATTCCACTCACCCACCACCCTCTGAGTGAAAAACTTACCCCTAACATCACCTCTGTACCTACCCCCCAGCACCTTAAACCTGTGTCCTCTCGTAGCAACCATTTTAGCCCTTGGAAATAGCCTCTGAGAGTCTACCCTATCCAGACCTCTCAACATCTTGTAAACCTCTATCAGGTCACCTCTCATCCTTCGTCTCTCCAGGGAGAAGAGACCAAGCTCCCTCAACCTATCCTCATAAGGCATGCCCCCCAATCCAGGCAACATCCTTGTAAATCTCCTCTGCACCCTTTCAATGGCTTCAACATACGGCATAAATGGGTCTTTTTCCTTGGTTGGGGAATGTAGAACAAGGGGACACAGTCTTAGGATACAAGGTTCACCATTTAGAAATGAGATGAGGAGAGATTTCTTCACTTAGAACCTGTGGAATTCTCTACCACAGAAGCTGTGGCGACCAAGTCACTGCATATATTCAAGAAGGAGAGAGATAAATTTTTAGATTTTAATGGCATCAAGGGGTATTGGGGAAAACTGAGAATATGGAATTGAGATATAGGATCAGCCATGACCACATTGAATGATGCAACAGGCTCAAAGGCCTGAATGGCCGACTCCTGTTCCGAGTTTCTATGTTTCCAAGTTCTGATGAAAGGTCACAGACCTGAAAAACTAACTCTGTTTCTCTCTGTAGACAGATGCTGCACAATCTGCTGAGCTTTCTTTTCTGTTTCATTTCAGATTTCCAGCGTCTGAACTGAACCCAGCCAGAGTCAGCACCTTCAGGAGAGAGAGAGAGAGGAATCAGTGAGTGTAGAACTGAACACAGCCAGAGTCAGCACCTTCAGGAGAGAGAGAGAGGAACCAGTGAGTGTGGAACTGAACGCAGCCAGAGTCAGCACCTTCAATAGAGAGAGAGGAACCAGTGAGTGTAGAACTGAACACAGCCAGAGTCAGCACCTTCAGGAGAAAGAGAGAGAGGAATCAGTGAGTGTAGAACTGAACCCAGCCAGAGTCAGCACCTTCAGGGGATAGAGAGGTAATTAATTTAAGCCCTGTATTCAAAATCAGAAGTAGAGAGGATTTGATTTGATTTATTATTGTCACATGTATTAACATATTGTTTCTTGCGCGCTATCCAGACAAAACATACCGTTCATAGAGAAGGAAATGAGAGAGTGCAGAATGTAGTGTTACAGGAAAGAGGGGACCAATGACCAGTGAGCTGAACGTCGGTCGTAGGGCAGTTGCTGGAGTCCATTATCAAGCGTTTGAAAAGCAGTGTTCTAATCAGATAAAGTCAGCATGGATTTACAAAAGGGAAATCATGCTTGACAAAACTACTAGAATTCTTTGAGGATGTAACTAGTAGAGTTGACCAGGGAGAACCGGTGGATGTGATTTATTTCGACTTTCAGAAGGCTTTGGACAAGGTCTTACATAACGGTTTTAAGTTATAAAGTTTAAAGTTTGTTTATTAGTGTCACAAGTAGGTTTACATTAACACTGCAATGAAGTTATTGTGAAAATCCCCCAGTCGCCATACTCTGCCACCTGTTCGGGTAGATTGAGAGAATGAAGCATGGCCAATGCAACTAACCAGCATGTCTTTCAGACTGTGGGAGGAAACCAGAGCATCCAGAGGAAACCCACGCACACACAGAGGGAACATGCAAACTCTACAAGTGACCCAAGCCAGGAATCGAACCGGGCTCCCTGGCGCTGTGAGACAGCAGTGCCAACCACTGTGCCGCCGTGCCACCCTGCTACTATGTAAAATTAAAGTACATGGGATTGTGGGTAGCGTCTTGAGATGGATAGAAAGCTGGTTAGCAGACAGGAAGCAAAGAGATGGCATAAATGGGTCTTTTTCCAATTGGAAGGCAGTGATTAGTGGGGTACCGCAGGGATCTGTGCTTGGACCCCAACTGTTCATATTATACATTAATGATTTGGACACAGGAACTAAATGTATTATCTCCAAACATGTAGATGATACAATATTGGGTTGGAGGGTGAGCTGTGAGGAGCATGCAGAGATCCTCCAGCGTGATTTGGACAGGCTGAGTGTGTGGGCATCTGCATGGCAGATGTGGTATAATGTGGATAAATATGCAGCGACCACTATGGGAATGTGGAAAATATGTAAGAAAATGTGGGTCCGTAACTCCCTTTCTTTAATATGGGGTGTGTCGTCTGGGCACATTCATCAGTCTGTGTGGGTTTGTGATGATTTCTGGACTCTATCAGTAGTACCATATCTGTGTGTCAGACTGATTAGTGTCATTCAGGATCAGGCTCTGTCAGTGAGTTCAGTAACAGTCTGTATCTGTCAGTGTCTGGTAATGGACATGTGCTGGAGAATGATTCTGAATCTGTCAGTCACCTGTTACTCTGACAGTGTGGGATTCATTACATAACCGCAGGCTTTGGGACAGTTTAACAGTCTGGATTCATTCCACATTGAAATTTCAGTGCAGAAACAGGCCATTGATGCTGTAGGTTTTTTCAAAAAGAATTCTAATTTTTGCCTTGTATTAAATCACTTTGTGTGAGCACAATTGTGGAGGATCATGCATCTTTTCATCTAACACGCCATTGTTAAGTAAAGGTAAGTGTAATTCACATTTTAATAATCAAATTGATTCCTTTATCATTCACTGTGTTTGGGAGAACTTTATACTTGAATGTTGAGCTCAGTTTGACTGTGAGAATTATTACAATTTCTGCCCTACACGTCTGAGGCTTTAAGTCAGGTATGTGATCTGTATCTCAGTTTGTACCAATTTATATGTATCCTTATTATAATAATCAGTGTGTGTCTCAGATTATACAATCATTTATTTCTATCTGGTATTTAATTGAATTGCAACTAATGCTACAATATTGTAGGACTGACACATTGACAATCTGATAGCGGGTGAGAATTTGGACTGGGATTTATGTATCTCCCTGTCAGTGGTACTGACTTGGGATGACATGGAAACAATGTCTGTCTCTCCTGCTCTGATTGATTGTTGGATTGAAAATGTGTCTCTGCAACCGGTTCTGCTGCCTGAGACTGTGGAACTGATGCACTCTGAGAGAGAACAGACATACTGTGTGTGAGGAGCTCACTGCACTGTTCATTGCAACTCAGGTGAGGAAACTTCAAACTAACATTGATTGGTTCAATGATTTGCCTGTCAGGAATAATTTACTCATTGTAACCCAATTACAGGTGAGGGAATAATACACAGCCCTTGTTCAATTTGATTTACTGTTGTCACATGTATTGGCATACTGTGAAAAGTATTTTTTCTTGTGCGCTATACAAGCAAAGCATACCATTCATAGAGTACATGGGGAGAAAGAAATGACAGAGTGCAGAATGTAGTGTTACATTCATAACTATTCTGCAGCAAAAGATCAATATAAGATAGGTCCATTCAAAAGTCTGATGGCAGCAGGGAAGATGCGGTTCTTGAGTTGGTTGGTACATGATCTCAGATGTTTGTATCTTTTTCCTGTTGAAAGAAGATGGATGAGAGAATGTCCGGGGTGCATGGGGGTCTTTGATTATGCTGGCTGCTTTTCTGACGTGATGGGAAGTGCAGACGGAGTCAATGGATGGGAGGCTGATTTGTGTGATGGACTGCGCTACTATAAGAACTGTTCGTAGTTTAAGGCGGTCTTGGTAAGAGCAGGAGCCATACCAAGCTGTGATACATCTGGAAAGGGTATTTTCTTTGGTGCATCTGAAAAACTTGGTGAGAGTCATAGCGGAAATCATAGAAATTATAGAAACCCGACAGTGCAGAAAGAGGCCATCTGGCCCATCGAGTCTGCACCGACCACAATCCCACCCAGGCCCTACCCATATCCCTACACATTTCCCTCTAACCTACACATCTCAGGACACTAAGGGGCAATTTTAGCATGGCCAATCAACCTAACCCGCACATCTTTGGACTGTGGGAGGAAACCGGAGCACTCAGAGGAAACCCACGCAGACACGAGGAGAATGTGCAAACTCCACACAGGCAATGCTGAATTTCCTTAGCCTCCTGAGAAATTAGAGGTCTTACTTAACTATAGTGTCAGCGTGGAAGGACCAGGACAAGTTATTGGTGATCTCAACACCCAGAAACCTGAAGCTCTCGACAATTTCCATTTCACCCCCATTGATGTAGACAGGGACATGTCCTCCACTCTGCTTCCTGAAGTTAATGACAATCCCCTTTGTTTGGTTGACATTGAGGGAGAGATTATTGTCATTGCACTAATTTACCAGATTCTCTATCTCATTCCTATAGTCCGTCTCATCATTGTTTGAGATCCGACCCACTATGGTGGTATCATCAGCAAACTTAAAAATAGATTTGAAGCGGAATTTGGCCACACAGTCATAAGTGTATAAGGAGCATCGTCAGGGGTTGAGGATACAGCCTTGTGGGGCACTGGTGTTGAGAATAATCATGGAGGAGGTGTCGTTGCTTATCTTTACTACTTGCGGTCTGTGGGTTAAGAAGTCTAGGATGCAGTCGCAGAGGGAGGAACCAAGCCCTAGCCATGGTGTTTGAAGATGGGTTTTGTAGGAATAATGGTGTTGAAGGCTGAGCTGTAATCAATAAATGGGAATCTGACATGGGTCTTTGTTATCTAGGTGTTCCAGGGTTGAGTGTACGGTCAGGGAGATGGCATCTACTGTGGACCTGTTGCAGCAGTAGGTGAACTGTCGTGGATCCAGGCAATCTGGGAGACTGGAGCTGATCCGTGCCATGACTAACCTTTCGAAGCAGTTCATAATGATGGATGTCAGAGCTACCAGGCAATAGTCATGAAGGCACGATGCCTGGCTTTTCTTTGGTAGAGGGATGATGTCATCTTCTTGAAGCAGATAGGGACCTCAGATTGGTGAAAGGAGAGGTTAAAGATGTCTGCGAATACCCCTGCCAGCTGGTCCACGCTGGATCTAAGTGCCTGTCCCCGTACCCCATCCAGGTCAGTCGCTTTCCGTGGGTTAACTTTCAAGAAGGCTGATCTGAAGTCTGTGATGGTGACCTCGGATACAGGTTCGGCCAAGGCTTTCAGAGTGGAGGGCATCCTCTCTCTTCCTCAAAACAGACATAGAATGCATTGAGCCCATCAGGGAGAGGGGCATTGTCGCTGGCAATTCGACATGCCTTCATCTGGTAGCCTGTTTTGCCTTTCAGACCTTACCATAAACGGTGGGAGTCCATGTGGCGAGCCTCGGACTCTAGCCTGGTCCGGTACTGGCACTTGGCATCTTTGATGGTTCCCTGTAGGTCACATCTGGATTTCTTTACAGTTCAGGGTCCCCTGACTGGAACCCCTCGGACCTGGACTTCAGGAAGCAGTGGATATCCCTGTTCATCCATGCTTTCCGGTTGGGAAAAACATGGATTTGCTTCTTTGGCTCAGTCTTCTATGCAATGACTAAGGAAGTCAGTTACTGTAGTGACGTACTCATTCAAGTGCTTATCTGAGGCCGCTGTACGGTCCATTCGGTGGATGGAGAAGCCCTGAGGTTGTAGGGCACTGTCCGGTGAAGCAGGTGTGGTCTGTGTCTCCGTGAAACAGAGCACACAGCAGTCTCTCAGTTCCCTTTGAAAAGTGAGTCTGGTTTTAAGTTCATCTAGATTGTGTTCCAGAGATGGAACATTTGCCAGGAGTAAGCTGGGGAGGGGGGCCTTGGAACCACATTGTTTCAGTCTCACCTGCAAGCCTGCGCGTTTCCCACGCTTCCTGGGGTGGCTGCTTCCTGTCGTGCCTGTGAGACGGTGTTTAGTCTGTGGGATCAAGGGTGTAGCTGTATCCTGTTTCCGCTTTGGTTGGTGTGTGGGTGGAGGATTTGTTGCCATGGTCACGGTTCCTGCGTCGGCAGTCGGGTCTGAGCGGTTGGGAGTTCCGGGTCGCTGTCGGGCTGCGGTTTGAGTTTGGAGGGTGTTCACACCACACTCCGCCGTGGACGGGTTGAAGGCCGGTTAGTGGATGGGGTCTCCGGGGTCACGGCTGGGTCCACGTGTTCGGGTTCTCCGGGTCACTGCCAGGTCGGGGTCTCCCTTCCGAGGTCAGAGGATCTTTGGTCTTGCAAATAAATTTAAAAGAGCAGTTTTAGTAATTTATAAATCTCAGTATATAATCATAATGAACATCCACAAAGGAACCCCAGTGATACAAACATTGTCAATGTGTGACTGCAGGCCTCAGTGTCTGTGTACGAGATGCATGATCAGTGGCGGTAGGTGCTATGACAATTCAATGACATTCAGATAGAACTGAAACCCTGCACTGCTCCATGAATGGGATAACCGGATGGAGCAGGGACATTTGTAATGTTCATATTTCCATTCATTGCTCCCGTGTGATTAACCAGATCGTAATCAAAACCAAACAGTCTCTGTTTAAAATGTGTCCATCCTCGTTCTCACCTGGTGCCTGCAAGAGCTGCTCTTTGTCTAACTCCCCACATCCTGACTGTCTGCCTCTGCTTCCAATCTTCACTATCCAATAACAGACAACCAGGGGAGACTGGAATTAGAGTCATTACCGTATGGAAGGAGGCCATTCGCCACATCCAGTCCATGCTGGTTCTCCATGGAGCAATCCAGTCAGTCCCATTCTCCAGCTCTACCCCCATAGCCGACAAGTTTATTTCCCTCAAATGTCCCTCCAAATTCCTCTTTGAAATAATTCATCATCTCAGCTTCCAACCTCAGAGACAGCAACTTCCAGGTTGTCACTCGCTGCATGAGAAGTTCTTCCACACATCCCCCCAGTATGTCTTCCAAAACCTTCAACTTGTGCCCCCTCGTCCTTAAACTATCAGTGATTGGGATTAGCTTTTCTTTGTCTACCTGAACCACGATGTGGAGATGCCGGCGTTGGACTGGGGTAAACACAGTAAGAAGTTTAACAACACCAGGTTAAAGTCCAACAGGTTTATTTGGTAGCAAAAGCCACACAAGCTTTCGAGGCTCTGAGCCCCTTCTTCAGGTGAGTGGGAATTCTGTTCACAAACAGAACTTATAAGACACAGACTCAATTTACATGAATAATGGTTGGAATGCGAATACTTACAACTAATCCAGTCTTTAAGAAACAAAACAATGGGAGTGGAGAGAGCATCAAGACAGGCTAAAAAGATGTGTATTGTCTCCAGACAAGACAGCCAGTGAAACTCTGCAGGTCCACGCAACTGTGGGAGTTACAAATAGTGTGACATAAATTCTGATTCTAGGATCGCATGATAAAGACTCAGGAGGAAAAAAGCAGAAATATTTATGTGAAATAGTGTGACATAAACCCAATATCCCGGTTGAGGCCGTCCTTGTGTGTGCGGAACCTGGCTATCAGTTTCTGCTCCGCGACTCTGCGCTGTCGTGTGTCGCGACACACGACAGCGCAGAGTCGCGGAGCAGAAACTGATAGCCAGGTTCCGCACACACAAGGACGGCCTCAACCGGGATATTGGGTTTATGTCACACTATTTCACATAAATATTTCTGCTTTTTTCCTCCTGAGTCTTTATCATGCGATCCTAGAATCAGAATTTATGTCACACTATTTGTAACTCCCACAGTTGCGTGGACCTGCAGAGTTTCACTGGCTGTCTTGTCTGGAGACAATACACATCTTTTTAGCCTGTCTTGATGCTCTCTCCACTCCCATTGTTTTGTTTCTTAAAGACTGGATTAGTTGTAAGTATTCGCATTCCAACCATTATTCATGTAAATTGAGTCTGTGTCTTATAAGTTCTGTTTGTGAACAGAATTCCCACTCACCTGAAGAAGGGGCTCAGAGCCTCGAAAGCTTGTGTGGCTTTTGCTACCAAATAAACCTGTTGGACTTTAACCTGGTGTTGTTAAACTTCTTACCTGAACCACACCAGCCATAATCCTGTCCACCTCTATCAGATCTCTCTCTCAATCTGCTTTGCTCCAAAAAGATCAACCCCAGCTTCTGCAACCTAACTTTGTGGCTAAAACCCCTCATTGCTGAAACCATTCTGGTCAATCTCCTCTGCACCCGCTGAACCACCGTCACATGTTTCCTCAAGTGTGCTGAGCAGAACTGGACTCAATGCTTCAGCTGTGATCCAATCAGAGTTTTCAAAAGGCTCAGCATAACTTGCATGATTCTGTACTCAATGCCTGTGTCCTCATGGAGAGGGTCACTCATGTGGACGAGGAGGGTTTGAACTAAACTGGCAGGGGGATGGGCACCATTATATAGAATGGAAAAGAGGAATATCTAGAGAAAGAACAAAAATCACCGGCTCCAACGCACGCCTCCCTGATGAGCTCAATGCATTCTGTGCCTGCTCTGAGCAAGAGGTCAGCGAGAGCACGCCCTCCACCCTGGAATCCTGAGATGAATCTGTATCTGAGGTCACCATTGCAAATGTCAGAGCAGCTTTCTCAGAGGTCAACCCAAGGAAAGTGACTGCCTCGGATGGGGTACCCGGACGAGCACTCAGATCCTGCATGGATCAGCTGGCAGGGGCATTCGCAGACATCTTCAACCTCTTTTTACAACAATCTCAGGTCCCTACCTGCTTTAAGACGACGACCATCATCCCAGTACCAAAGAAAAGCTAAGCAGCGTGCCTCAATGACCATTATCCAGTGGCTCAGACATCCATCATTAAGAAGTGCATTGAAAGATCATGGCACAAATCAATTCCAGCCTCCCAGACTATCTGGATGCACTACAGTTCGCCTACCAGCGCAACAGGACACAGCAGACGCCATCTCCCTGCCCCTGCACTCAGCCCTGGAACACCTAGATAACAAAGACACTTACAGCAGACTTCTATTTATTGACTACAGCTCAGCCTTCAACACCAATATTCCTACAAAACTCATCTCCAAACTCCGTGGCCTGGACCTCGGCTCCTCTCTCTGCGACTGGATACTGAACTTCCTAACCCACAGACCACAATCAGAAAGGATAAGCAACAACACCTCCTTCACGATCATCCCCAACACTGGTGCCCCACAAGGCTGTGTTCTCAGCCCCCTACTATACTCCTGATACACCTGTGACTGTGTGGCCAAATTCCGCTCCAATTCGATTTTCAAGTTTGCTGACGGCACCACCGCAGTGGGCCGGATCGCAATCAATGATGAGAGAGTTCAGGAACGAGATAGAGAATCTGGTGAACTGGTGCGGTGACAATAATCTGTCCCCCAATGTCAACAAAATGAAGGAGATTGTCATCTACTTCAGGAAGCATAAGAGAGAACATGCCCCTGTCTACATTAGCGGGGACGAAGTAGAAATGGTCGAGAGCTTCATGTTTTTAGGTGTCCAGATCACCAACAACCTGTCCTGGTCCCCCTCATGCCGACACTATAGTTAAGAAAGCACCACCAACGTCTATACTTTCTCAGCAGACTAAAGAAATTTAGCACATCAGCTACGACTCTCACCAACTGTTCGAGATGCACCATAGAAAGCATTATTTCTGGTTGTATCACAACTTGGTTTGGCTCCTGCTCTGCCCAAGACTGCAAGAAACTACAAAATGTTGTGAATGTAGCCCAATCCATCACGCAAACCAGCCTCCCATCCATTGACTCTGTATACACTTCCTGCTGCCAGCCAGCAGAATTCAGGACCCCACTCACCCCGGACATTATCTCTTCCACCTTCTTCCGTTGGGAAAAAGATAGAAAAGTCTGAGGTCACGTACCAACCGACTCAAGAACAGTTTCTTCCCTGCTGCTGCCAGACTTTTGAATGGACCTACCTTGCATTAAGTTGATCTTTCTCTACACCCTAGCTATGACTACATTCTGCACTCTCTCCTTTACTTCTCTATGAAAGGTATGCTTTGTCTATATAGCGCACAAGAAACAGTAATTTTCGCTGTATACTCATACACGTGAAAATAATAAATCAAATCATATAAGGTAGGAGTAGATGAAGAAGGAATCTCAGTGGAATACAAGGATAGGTTTGGAAAGCATGTGTGTAATCACACAAAGTGTCATCGAGTCAGAGGTTTACAGCATGGAAACAGGCCCTTTGGCCCAACTGGTCCATACCACCCCGTTTTTTAACCCCCTAATCTAGTCCCAATTGCCTGCATTTGGCCCATATCCCTCTATACCTATGTTACCCATGTAACTGTCTAAACACTTCTTAACAGACAAAATTGTACCCACCTCTACTACTACTGTGGCAGCTTGTTCCAGACACTTATCACCCTCTGGGTGAAAAAATTGCCCCTCTGGACTCTTTTATATCTCTCCCCTCTCACCTTAAACCTATGCCCTCTCGTTTTAGACTCCCCTACCTTTGGGAAAAGATATCGACTATCTAGCTGCTCGATGCTCCTCATTATTTTATAACACTCTATAACATCACCCCTCAGCCTTGTACGCTTCAGAGAAAAACGTCTCAGTCTATCCAGCCTCTCCTTATAATTCAAGCCATCAAGTCCCGGTAGCATCCTATAAATCTTTTCTGCACTCTTTCTTATTTAATAATATCCTTTCTATAATGTGACCAGAACTGTACACAGTATTCCAAGTGTGGCCTGATCAATAGAACCATAGAACCATAGAAAATTACAGCTCAGAAACAGGCCTTTTGGCCCTTCTTGTCTGTGCCGAACCATTTTTTGCCTCGTCCCACTGACCTGCACTTGGACCATATCCCTCCACACCCCTCTCATCCATGAACCCGTCCAAGTTTTTCTGAAATGTTAAAAGTGACCCCGCATTTACCACTTTATCCGGAAGCTCATTCCACACTCCCACCACTCTCTGCGTGAAGAAGCCCCCCCTAATATTCCCTTTAAACTTTTCTCCTTTCACCCTTAACCCATGCCCTCTTGTACAACTTCGACAAGACGTCCCAATGTCTTGTACAATTTCAAATACCCAATGTCTTGTACAACTTCAACAAGACGTCCCAACTCCTGTATTCAATATTCTGACCAGTGAAACGAAGCATGCTGAATGTCTTCTTCACCATTCTGTCCACCTGTGTCTTCACTTTCAAGGAGCTATGAACCTGTACCCCTAGATCTCTTTGTTCTATAACGCTCCCCAACTCCCTACTATTAACTGACTAAGTCCTGCCCTGGTTCGATCTACCAAAATGCATCACCTTGCATTTGTCGAAATTAAACTACATCTGCCATTCGTCAGCCCACTGGCCCAATTGATCACAATCCTGTTGCAATCCTAGATAACCTTCTTCACTGTCCACTATGCCAGCAATCTTGGTAACATAGTGGACAGTGTGGTGAATAAGGTTGGTGAGTTAGAAGCACAAATAGCCACATAGGAACACAAGAGAGTGTCAATGTTGAAAATGTGGTCTGGAAATGGAGAGAACCGGGCGATTACTATTCAATACAATGTGAACAGAAAAGAGAGAAGGGTAAAAGGTAGGTGTGGTGAGGAGGAAATAGAGCAGCAAATCTATAGGCAGATCATGCATTGTAGATACAGAATTAATTCCATTCTCACACAGACTGACAGGGAGGTTGACCACATGATCCAAGTGTCTGGAGGTGGTCACTTGAGTAACAGTGATCATTGTATCACAAGCTTGATATTAGCAAGGAACAATCTAAAGTAGCACTTCTGAATGGGAAGAGGACTAACCTCAATGGGAGGAGCTGGAATTGAGCCAGAGTAAACTGGAGCCAAAATCTGACAGGAAAAGCTGTCACAGAACAATGGGTGATCTTTCAGGAGATGTTTCAGGTACAGACTCGGTACATTCTAATCAGGGTGAAAGGGAGGGGAACCAAAGCCAGGGCTCCTTGGAGGATGAGGAAGATAGAAAGTATAATGAAACAATGAAGAGGCCATTTGATTGAGTTTGTTGAAGGGGTAACCAAGAAGGTAGATGAGGGCAGTGCAGTTGATGTTGTCTACATGGACTTTAGCAAGGCCTTTGACAAGGTACCGCATGGTAGGTTGTTGCATAAGGTTAAATCTCACGGGATCCAGGGTGAGGTATCTAATTGGATACAAAATTGACTTCTTGACAGAAGCCAGATGGAGGTTGTAGAGAGTTGTTTTTCAAACTGGAGGCCTGTGACCAGCGATGTGTCTCAGGGATCTGTGCTAGGTCCACTGTTATTTGTCATTTATATTCATGATTTGATGAGAATATATGAGGAATGGTTAGTAAGTTTGCAGATGACACTACGATTGGTGGCAGAGTGGACAGTGAAGAAAGTGATCTCCAATTGCAAGGGGATCTTGATCAATTGGGCCAGTGGGCTGACGAATGGCAGATGGAGTTTAACTGCGAGGTGATGCATTTTGGTAGATTGAACCAGGGCAGGACTGACTCAGTTAATAGTAGGACATTGGGGAAAGTTACAGAACAAAGAGATCTAGGGGTACATGTTCATAGCTCCTTGAAAGTGGAGTCACAGGTGGACAGAGTGGTGAAGAAGGCATTCGGCATGCTTGTTTTCATTGGTCAGAACACTGAATACAGGACTTGGAAAGTCTTGTTGAAGTTGTACAAAACATTGGTAAAGCCACACTTGGAATACTGTGTGCAATTCTGGTCACCCTATTTTAGAAAGGATATTATTAAACTAGAAAGAGGGTAGAAAATATTTACTAGGATGCTACCGGGACTTGATGGATTGAGTTATAAGAAGATGCTGGATAAACTGGGACTTTTTCTTCTGGAGCATAGGTGGTGATCTTATAGAGGTCTATAAAATAATGAGGTGCCCAGATCAGATGGATAGTCTATATCTTTTCCCAAAGGTAGGGGAGTCCAAAACTAGAGGGGAGAGATACAAAAGTGTCCAGAGGGGCAATTTTTTCACACAGAGGATGGTGAGTGTCTGGAACAAGCTGCCAGAGGTAGTAGTAGAGGCGGGTACAATTTTGTCTTTTAAAAAGCATTTAGATAGTTACATGGGTACAATGGGTATAGAGGGATATGGGCCAAATGTGGGCAATTGGGATTACCTTGACTTTGTTTTTTAAAAAAAGGGCGGCATGGACAAGTTTGGCCGAAGGGCCTGTTTCCATGTTGTAAACCTCTATGACTCTATGCATATCAGAAGAATTCTTCAAGTGAGAACCATTAGAGTGTGGAATTCACACTCTATCTGTCCATCTCTGTTACTGTATGAGAATGTGGAGTTAACTCATTCCCACTATCTGTCAATCTGTACATGAGAGCACGATTCACTCTGTCAGTCTCTGTTACTGTATCTCAGGGTGGAACGACAGTGAATTTCTTCCTGTCAGTTTATTTGAGGATGGATTAATTCTCTGATGTGTCAGCCTGTATTCGTGCAGGTGAGTGTGGAATTAAATTGATTCGCCAGTCTCAGTTCCTGTGTTTCAGTTTGCAATTACCTCTCTTGGGGCATCTTGACAAGTACATGAATGAGATGGGAATAGAGGGATATGGTCCCCAGAAGCGTAGGGGGTTTTAGTTAAATCAGGCAGCATGGTTGGTGCAGGCTTGGAGGGCCGAAGGGCCTGTTCCTGTGCTATAATTTTCTTTGTTCTCTGTCCTACCCTGGGGGTTGATTTGCTCAGTTGGCTGGACAGCGGGACCGTGATGCAGAGTAACCCCAACAGCGTGAGTTCATATTCCTGTACCAGCTGAGGATATTCATGAAAGGAGAGAGCAGCCTATGATCATCTGGGACTGTGCTGAATTTAGCCATTACCTTTCTGTCCATCTTTGTTAGCGTATGTGAATATAGAATTAATTCTGTATCTGTTATTCTGCATTACTGTATGTGAATGGGGCATTAACACTGTTCATCTCTGATTTGCACATGAAGCTGGAATTAACTCTTCTCTATTCTTTATCCTTTACTGCAGTGTGGCATTAACACTCTGTCAATCTCTATTACTGTGTGTAGATGTGGAATTGACTCAATCAATTGATAATAATGTCTGTGTCAGTGTCTGATAGTGCATGGAAGTGGGTCACTGTCAGCTTAGCAAACTGCAGCGAGTGGAGGCTGATTCCTGAGATGAAGGAGTTCTCTTATGAGGAAAAATTAAACAAGTCTGGCCAATTTTCAGTGGAGAAGAATGAGCGAGGATCGTACTAAAACATATAAGATTCTCAAGGGCTTGACAGTGTAGATGCTGAGTGGGATGTTGCAATGTGTAGGGGGAAACTGGAACTAGAGGCACAGTTTAAAGATAAAGCATCTCCAATTTAAGATGGAGATTAGGAGGAATTACTTATTTTAAGGGAACCTTAATTTTTGTCATTGAATAGATTCAATCTTGAGTTAGACAGATTTTTGAGCTACAAGAGAATCAAGGGTTATGGGGACAGGTACTGAAGTGGAGTTGAGGCCACAATCAGATCAGCCATGATCTTTCTGAATGGCAGAACAGGCCTGATGGGCTGAATGGCCTTCTCCTGCTCCTTTTTCTTATGTTCTGATAGTGTGTGTGTGGGACTAACTCTTTTTCTCAGTCTCTGTTACAGTTTTCAGTGTGGAATTAACTCAGTCTGATACTGCATATCAATGTGGAATTGATTCTCTGTCCAACACTTATTGTATGTGAGTGTGCAATGTTTCTTTAACTGCACAAGACACAGTTAATGATCTTTGATCAGAAGTGTTTTGACCCTACTGCTCTCAAATTTACTCAGAATTAAACCCATCACTTTCTCCTGCTTCTACAGACCAAAGTCACCCAAACAAAAACATACCTTCACAGAAACTGAGGGGCCGAATTCCAAAACCAACATCCAGCTTGATTCAAAATCGCTCTTAATTTGTCTATTTCAGGCCTCAGTTTTCTGAGCAACAGCTGCAATAATTCACAGGTGAAATCATGTGGACGCTGGACATCTGAAACAAGGTGAAAATTCTGGAATACACAACAGGTCAGGCAGCATCTGTGGAGAGAGAAACAGAGTTCATGTTTCAGCTCACTGACAATCAGCCTACAATAAACTACTTGCTGATATCTGCTCATAGCGGTCACAGTTCCCACATGAGGAGGTAATGGTGTAGTGGTATTGTCACTGACTAGTGACCCAGAGATCCAGTGCAATTCAATGGGACCTGATTATCACCTCAGCACAGTGTGCAATTTGAGCTCAATTAAAATCTGGAATTAAAGGTCTAATGATGGCCATGTTGTAAAAACCCATTTGGTTCACTGATACCCCTTTAGGAAAGGAAACCCACCCACATTACCTGTTCTGGCCTCCCTGTGACTCCAGACCCACAGTATGTTTTTGACTCTTTAATGCCGTCTGAAATGGCCTAACAAGCCACTCAGTTCAAGGGAAATTAGTGCAATAAATGCTGGCCAAGCCAGTGATGAACACATCACATGAATGAAAACAATTCTCTGCGCCCCAGAAAGCGCTCTATCCAACACACTGACTTGCCCAGGCACTGAGAGTGGGCACGCTCCCCAGGGGCAGCTGCAGGACAATCGGTGCAGGAACTTTCCCCACTGCCACTTGTCTCCCATTCCACCAAGCTGCCTGTGTCCTTTTGAAGTTTCCCACTTTCCCCCTCACAGCTGCCAATGCCTCCAAGTTTGGTGGCGTGTGGAAATGTTGAGCTTGTGTCCTGTACACCAAGGTGTGTGTCATTAATATATATCAGGAAGAGCAGGGCTCCTAACACCGAGCCCTGGGGAACTCCACTGGAAACCTTCCTCCAGTCTGAAACACAACCATTAACCACTGCTCTCTGTTTCCTCTCACTCACACTGTTCCATATGGGGCGGTGAGGATGGCCTCGCTGCACCATCCGCTTCATGGTGCCGCTCCCCCAGCTCCCTCGCTGCACGTCCGCCGCGCATGCTCCGCGCAGACATGCGGTTTCCGAGGACGCGGCCGAACGGCAGCTGCGCCGTGCGGACCATTCTGAATGAGATCGACCGTATTCACCCGCGCGCTGTATCCTGGGTTAGTTATGGTGTTGAAATGCCGGCGTTGGACTGGGTTAAATACAGTAAGAGTTTTAACAACACCAGGTTAAAGTCCAACAGGTTTATTTGGTAGCAAATGCCATTAGCTTTCGGAGCGCTGAAAGCTAATGGTATTTGCTGCCAAATAAACCTGTTGGACTCGAACCTGGTTTTAATTAAACTCTTCCTGGGTTAGTTACACAGGCCACCATTACATTGAATAAAACAGCACAAGGAATTAAATTTAAACCCATCAGCATTCCGAAAGAGATTTCCTCTCCCTTTAGTGCAATACTTCCTCTTATCTAAAGTACAGCCTCAAAATGTATTCCTATCCTTATTTGTCCAATGACATTTTGAATTTACTTTTCATTCTAATTGGCTTCGATTATAGGCACCATATTCAAGATCACAGCAATTTGCTGCCAATTGTAACGACAAATGTGTTCCCTGACGGTTTTCTTTGTTCTTTTATATCATTCACAATGAACCCGTGCCAGTGTTTCACAGAAACATTTTATTTCAATTTACTCCATTGAAACTGATCACGATTTCACTCACCTCTCTGAAAACTCCTCTCAACTTTAGTACTGACTTCAAACGATATGAATGCAGGAAGTATGAATTTAGTTTCGAAGTTCTGTAATTACATAACAAGTGAGCTGCTGCAGAGACAAACAGTTAATAGCAAATATTTCAGATCAACATCTGCCCATCAGAACTGTTTGAAGTTAGAAATGTAATACATTACAGGCAAATGGAGAGGAGAGGGGCTCATGTGAAAAAGAACGAAATGGAATATCTGTGACATGCACACATGCATTAAATAATAAGAATTAGTTACACAGTGAAAGGGATAATCACCAGATACATAAAGTAAGAAAAATCTGAATGGAGGAGAGGTGCTCTGAACACCAGGAAAGACCCAGGACAGAATGATCCATGTGAGAGTGAGATGCAGAATGAAAATGGCAGGTGACTAGAAACTCTTCTCAGAAATTCAATCATCATTGTGAACTGATTGGAAATGTTCCAAGTGTGGGACATGGGAGCGACACACTTGAGAACCCTGCCTGCCACAGAGCGGTGAGAGGATTGGTTGAGGAAAGGGAAGAAATATCAGAAGTTCCCGAATGGAAGGCCGCATTACCTTTCCTCACAGTTCAGTGTCTATATGCAGGAGAAATAGCTTTTGCAACATTATAGTTTTTCTAAAATTTCACTGCTAATGATGTGCTCTGCATTGGTAGATTGAGTGACTGCTTTGTGGAACATCTCCCATCAGTCCAGAAGCATGACTCAGATCCAATCCTGAACGAGAATCCCAAACCTAAATAAAGTAAACTAGGAAGTTATGAGAGGTGAGTTTGCTAAAATAGATTACGGATTAATAGATTCATAAAATGGCATAACGGTCGATAGGCAATAGCTAATATTTAATGTTTAATATTTAAGGCATAGTTGTGTGTAATGAAAGAGTTATACATTCCTTTCTGGCACGTAAACATAACTGGAAAGTGCCCCAATCATGGATAACAAAATAAATTAAATAGTATTGGATCCAAAGAAGAATATGAGATTATAAATGCGTGGAGCATCAGTCGGCCATTTGTCAGCTCGAGCCTGCACCGCCATTCAATAAGATCATGGCTGATCTTTTCATGAACACTTTACACAAATGATCAGTCGGTCCATTCTCCTTTGTCTGTGTCTCCTGACAGTCTCTTGCTGCTTTTATGTGTGTTCCATTCTTGCTGTATTAAGCATGGAATTGTGCCGCCAGGCGGAGCTGCCTCATTTTCTGACATTAAACAGCAATGCAACAGTGACATTTTGTCCTACTACAGCTCAACAATAATAAGCAGGAAGCTGTTAGGTAATAACAGAGTGGCGGAGCGGAAGCGTGCTGCGCCCATAACCCAGAGGTCGATGGATCGAAACCATTTTCTGCTATTCACCTTTTCAGGAGCAGTTTGAAAGAAAAACATTTTGCAGTTCCCCACAAGTGTCTCTTCTATTTCTTTGCAGGAAACAGTTATTTTCATCAACTCTCGCTTGCAATAAACAATTTGATCTGCAACAAGCTCACTGCTGTAAATGCTACAAACAGCTTTCCCACTTTCCTCAGGGCAGTTCTGACAGTCAAATGACCTTTAAATCACAGAATCCCTACAGTGCTGAAGGAGACTATTTGGCCCATTGAAACTGCACTGACTCTCCGACAGAGCATCCCATCCATGTCCTATAGCCAGAGCCCCACGCACCCACCCCGCTAATCTACCTGACCTTCATTTTTTACCACACAAAGGGCAATCTAGAATGACCAATCCACCCAACCTGCACATCTTTGGACTGTGGAAGGAAGCCGGAGTACCCGGTTTCCAGATGTAACTTGCCTGGGTGAATGCAGCTCCAACAACACTAGAAGTTTGACACTATCCAGTACAAAGCATCTGACTTAATTCGTTTCCCATCCACAAAGAGTCACTCCCTGCACCAAAAGTTAAAGTTAAAGTGTATTTATGAGTCACAATAAGGCTTATGTTACCATTGACAGACAGGGTCAGCAGTGCACACCATCTACAAGATGCATTGCCAGAATTCACAAAGGTTTATTTGACAGAACCTTCCAAACCCACCATGACTATAGCCAAGAAGGAAAAGGAAAAGCAGATGCATCAGAACAACATCACCTGGAAATCTCCCTCCAAGCCACTCATCATCAGGGCTTGGAAATATATCGTCGTTCCTTCAGTGTCAGTCGGTCAGAGTCCAGGAACTTCCCACTCCCCAACATCCCCCCCCCCCAAAAAAAAACGCACTGTGGGTGTACCTATATGGCATTGGCAGCAGCAGTTGAAGATTGCAGTTCAGCACCGCCTACCCCAGGGCAATTATGGGTGGCAATAAATCCTGGCCGAGCCAGTGATGCCCTCATCCCATGAATGGATAAAGTAAAAAAAAAACAACTGATCAAAAAGGTTCCTCCTCACATCTGCCTTAAAGGGGAGGTCACATCTTTCAAAAAAAATTCTGCTCTTCTGGTCACATTTTCAGTGTAATTCTGAGCACAATCAGGATTATTTAGTATGTGTTTCCCCATTGCAGAATCACATTGTGCAGTAGCGACCAAAAGAGAAAATGCTGGAGAATCTCAGCAGGTCTGGCAGCATCTGTATGGACAGAAAAGAGCAGACGTTTCCATTCCAGATGACCCTTTGTCGAAGACCTTTGTCATCTTACAGATGCTGCCAGACCTGCTGAGATTTTCCAGAATTTTCTCTTTTGATTTCAGATTCCAGCATCCACAGTAATTTGCTTTTATTTGTGCAATAGAGACCTGCCTGGTGATGTGTATGGTAGGAATTGTCGTCATGATCCATCATATCCCCGTAGGTATGGGCTGCCCAAGACACACAATCAGTGTTGGAATCAATTCACATGTTTCAGTATCTGGTTCCATTCTGTATCTGAATTTGTCTGGTGTTATTTCTGAAGGTGCCAGTTATATATATCTGGCAGACACTTATAAAGTGTGTGAGTGTTGGATCATTCTGGACCTGTCAATGGCCTCTATATCTGTGAGCATTTTATATAAGTGTGGCAAACATCAGTAATTTTAAATCCCCTGCTGCTGTTTATGGAACATATGTTTTAATTCCCCTGGTACTGTTTGCAGAACATCAGCTTCATGCTGTTCCTGTCAGTGGAATTAATCATGTATGTAAATCGATGGTGCTGTTTAAAATTGTGTGTCTCATCTGGGATTTTGTACTTACGTCTCTCTCTATCTAATCTTCCATTTGTTTCCGTTACTCTGTGTGAGCCTTTGGTTGTTTCCAAATCCCTCAGTGATACAATTGGTGTGTGTGTGATTTATTTCATATGACTCAGACTCAGCTCCTGTGAGTGAGTGCAGTAAACAGCCTGTACTTTTCAGCTGTTGATGCTGAACATGTGATCAGAACTATTCTCTTATTTATCAGTCTTTGGTATTTAGTGTGAGTATGGGATTAATTAAATAACCTTCAATCTCTGGGACAAGTTATCTATTTGGATTAATTCCAAATAACTTTCCAACACAGAAATAGGCCACTGATGCAGTAGGTTTGAAGCAAATAATGTGAGTGAGTTTATGCCCAGCAATAAATCTCTGTTACTGTGAACACAATTGTGAAAGATAATGTATCCTCTAATCTGATACTAGATTGCTTTGCAAGTTTCACTCAGGTTGTTCACATTGATTTGATCTGTGACAGTCTGATTCTGAGTAAGAATTTTGACATGAGTGTAAAATGGAGCTCAGTCTGGAATTGCTACAGTGTCTTCCATCTGGCTCAGTCTGAGTGAGGATTAGTTTATAATTTATGGTTCAGTTCATAGTCATCATACTGATATTGTAACTTTTAGTTTCATAATGTGGGTGAGTTTTCAACTGGAACCTGAGTTTGTATCTCAGGTTATACTCGCTTTCAGAATATCTCAATCTGAGATTGTCTTTCAGATTTGTATCGAATGTATTTGTGAGAACTCGCCATGGCGATTAGTACTGCCAGTTCCAAACCCCTAATGTGGGTGATATGACTGGTATTTAACTGGAATCTCAAAGTACATTATTAAGGTTGATTGTGTAACATTTAACCAAAAAACCATTTTACGGTTTTATCAGATACTTAATTTGGAGCTAAGGCTGCTCTATTGTGGGATTGACACCGTGATGATCTGATAATGGTTTGGACTGGGATTTATGGATCACCCTGTCGGCGGTATTGAGATTGATTTGATTTCTTATTGTGACAAGAAATAATTACTATGCTGTGAAAACTCTGGTTTCTTGCGCACTATTCAGACCGAGCATACCGTTCGCAGAGTATATAGGGGAGAAGGAAAGGAGAGGGTGCAGAATGCAGTGTTAAAAATCCTTCTACCAGGAGTGGGGTTCGAACCCACGCGGACATATGTCCATTGGATCTTAAGTCCAACGCCTTTACCACTCGGCCATCCTGGTACGAAAACTAGACGTGATAGGGACACAGCGTCTGCCTTTCCTGCTGTTTGATTGCTGGATTAAAAATGTGCCTCTGGAATCATTTCTGTTCTCGGAGACTGTAGAATTGTGAGAAGGAGCTGGGACATTCTTCCCTGTAACTCCTGTGGAGGAAATATCTGGTTTCTTCAAATATTTATCTGTGGAAACAAAGTACATTTAATATCTCAAATACAGATTCCGTCAGTTTAATCTCTATTAATAATCATTGTGAGCGATTTGCGAGGCTGCAGCCAGACTCTAGCTCTGATTGGACACTCTCATGTCAATCCAATTCTTCACCAATCGGAGAGCCAGGGAGGTTTTGATTGGTTCACATTTTCAAATTGGAAAAACCCGCCAATTTCAGTGCAGGAAAAATACAAAATAACGGAACGCCTGAATGTTCAGGAAACTATTTCAATCTCACGCTTTATAATTTGTTTATTGTATTTTCCCTCACAGAATCCTGGCGCTATTTTAGGAACAGTTTGAACTTCTCAATCTCTTATCTGTAACCGGCGGTAATCAGACCCCGTTCAGCAATTTAAAACGGAGCAAATCTCAGCTCAGTGGAAAAGCAGAAACATAGAGATCACCAACCAACTCCTTCACACAAGCTTCACAGGGACAGAGATAAACGGCTGATTTCTGATCCTCTCCCCTGAAAGCTGTCGGGAATGTTCCAATGGAAGGTGTGGAGAGAATTCCTGACTCAATCCCGCCGGTGGAACAGCCAGGTTTGTGCCCGGAGAATAGGGAGCGCCGGGGGGAGGCAGATCTTAAAGCGCTGCAATGAACTCAGGCGCTGCTTGTGCACAGATCTCGCTGATTCCGTCCTCTGGGAAAACTGCGGAAGAAACAGATCAGCCCGAGAATAACCTCTTCATTCCCGCCTTTACTCTGTTGCGGGAGCGGTGCCCAGATAACTCGAGTGAAAAAAAAAACCTTATTCTGAAACTGAATATAGTTATCATTAAATGTAAATAATTACGTCCTGATATTGTGCTGGGCCTCATTGTCCGTCACAAATCCCAGACTGGGGTTTAAAATCTGCTCTCAGTTCAGTTTGATTGTCCCTTCAATGTGAGAGTGTGTGTAAGGGGCGGATATGAAGTAACATTCACAGCATTCCGGAACGGGACAAATCTCTATCCTCCAGAAAGAGATTTCTCATTAACTCAATAAGGGAAAAGATGGTGCAGATTTTTCAGAGATTGTGGCTGGCTCTTAAAAGAGCCGTTGAGTTTGAGGTGTTTTTCAGCCATCAATCTTTGATGCTGTTTCTCACTCTGGGGCAATTGTGTACCTGCATTTAAATAATTACCTCAGACATGGTGCTGGAAATGATATTTCTAACATATGTAAAATGTTCACCAATAAATAGCATAAATTTACATGCATTAAAACACCTGGGTCAATAATGTGGTAAGAAGTCTCACAACACCAGGTTAAAGTGAGACTTCTTACCGTGTTCACCCCAGTCCAACGCCGGCATCTCCACATCATCAATAATGTGCACAGGGCGAACGACGGATTGATAAAGCAAAGCGAGAAACAGCTCTACTGTGAATAGCAGTACACTGTCTCTGACGGTTAAACAGATCACCCTTTTTCAGATAAAGTGAGTGGCTCTGAAAAGAGCCTTTGGGTTATCAGATTAAAGAATGGCCGCTTCACTTGCTCTTGGACGAGGCCGCAGAAGTTTTCTTGGGCAGCAGCACGGCCTGGATATTAGGCAGCACCCCGCCCTGAGCGATGGTCACCCCTCCCAGCAGCTTGTTGAGCTCCTCATCGTTGCGGACGGCCAGCTGCAGGTGTCTGGGGATGATGCGGGTCTTCTTGTTGTCCCGGGCCGCGTTCCCGGCCAGCTCCAGGATTTCAGCGGTCAGATACTCGAGCACAGCAGCCAGATAGACCGGGGCTCCGGCACCCACACGTTCAGCATAGTTGCCCTTTCTCAGGTGCCTGTGAACACGGCCCACCGGGAACTGCAGTCCAGCCCGGGAGGAGCGAGACTTGGCCTTGGCCCGAGCTTTCCCGCCGCTCTTTCCTCTTCCAGACATCTGCACAATCTCACAAACACTTTCACAAAGAATGCTGAAATCCACTCCCTTTCGCTTCTCTTATAGCTCTGGGAGGAATGGAGGTGCGGACATTGCTGATTGGTCACTTTGTTGCTGCCTCTCAGCATCTTGTCCTCTTCTAAGGTCAAACCAAACCAAGTAAACAAACTCAGATTAAATCAGGACACAGTAAAAGGGGGCAGCTCCCCAAAAAGGAGGGGGAACAGCCCGAACAGAAATCAAAGTACAAAGGAAACTTAAAAACATCAAATTAAAATGTGATTATTAGGTCTCAGCATCTTGTTCATATGACCAATCAGAAATCTGCTTAACTCACCAATCCGGAGAGCCCACGGAGTGAGGGCGGAAAATAACGGCGCCAAAATCTCAGATTCCAACCGATTTCATTTCAAACTGTAAAAGCCGCCAAAGGGGAAAATAACAATAATTTCGGAAATTATTCTAATCGGTAATGGTGAATTCATTTTGAGTAATGTAAGAATCTCCCTTTCTCTCTTCCCCAGTCTATAGTTAACCTGTATCTGGCAGTCTCTGACAGTCTCTGATTTTCAGTCTGGGTTTATCTGAAAACAAGCCGAAAATAAATTATTCAAATTTGGAAACTTCGCAGATATATTTCTCAAACAAGAAATACGGTTAATAACAAATCCCATCAATAATTAACTATCTATCAACAACGTTTTTAAAACATCAGTCTGTGTTTGCACAATTTCACATTTTATCCCAAGTTGCAGATTTGCTTTTAGAATGCGGGATACATTCGGGGTTAATCTCTTTTTAAAACTCTCGAACCAGCCGCCAGAAAGTTTCATTGACATCGTTCTGCAAACGGACGGGCTGTTCTCAATCTTCGTCGAGACTGAGGGTTCCTGCACAACCGGGGCTTATCGGGAATAAACTAATCGATCATTGAGACCAAACTGGAAACTGAGGAGTTTGCACTTTTTCCCTCCGATTCCGCGTGGTTTTCCTGCGGGCACTCCGCTTTCTTCCCACAGCCCAAAGATATGCGGGTTGGGTGGATTGGCTATGCTGAATTACCCCAGTATGAGGGGGATTAACAGGGTAAATATTTAGGGTTACGAGGATGGGTGAGGGATTGTTGTAGGTGCAGACTCGATGGGCCAAATGGCCCCCTGTACTGCAGGGATTCGATGATTCTGACACATTTGCTCCATTACCTCGCTCTCTCTCTAAAGCCTGGAAAAGGGACCGAATATCAACGCGTCTGAGATCTAAACCCACAGAGGGTGAGGAACTAGTTAATTAATTTTAAATACTCAGACCCAATGATCCACCGAGCGGTTGACTTACATTACTCCGTGTCTATCATTGATAACCAGAAAAACAACAATTATCATTGTTCGAGACGCTGCGTCGTAAAATAATAATTGAAACTAAATGGATGATACAGCCTTTTCCCAGGGATTGTGGGTGGCTCTTAAAAGAGCCGTTGTGTTTGGGATGTTTTTCAGTCCATGGGGAGTTTTACTTGGAGCTGGTGTACTTGGTCACCGCCTTTGTCCCTTCCGACACGGCGTGCTTGGCCAGTTCCCCGGGCAGCAGCAGGCGCACGGCGGTCTGGATCTCCCGGGAGCTGATGGTGCTGCGCTTGTTGTAATGGGCCAGGCGGGAAGCCTCACCCGCGATGCGCTCGAAAATATCGTTGACGAACGAGTTCATGATGCTCATGGCCTTGGATGAGATGCCGGTGTCGGGGTGAACCTGCTTCATCACTTTGTAGACGTAGATGGAGTAACTCTCCTTCCTGGATCTTTTCCTCTTCTTGCCTCCCTTTGCTGGCAGCTTTTTCTGCGTTTTTTTAGCGCCCTTCTTGGAAACCGGTGCTTTCTTCTCATCCACCATTGTCACAGTTAATTTCAGACACAGAATCACTGAGTCGCGCTCGGAACTCCTCTTTTATAGACCAAAGCAGAGGCCTATGCTAATGAAGCATGGCTGAAAGATCTGTTCCCCATTGGCTCATTCACAGTGATGTCAATTCGTGATGCTGTCTCTGATTGGTTAGTTTAGACACCCAAACACATTGGTTGCTGCTCAAATCCACAAACTGTCTGTTGTCAATCTGTCCTTTCCCCTTGTCCGCCCCGATCCACCCAACCCCGTGACCCTCTCACTCCCTCTCCCGCACCAGGGCATTCTCTCTGCTGCTAATCCCACATCACTCTATCAGACTGCTGATACTGTTCATACATTTCCCCTTCCTCACCAGCACCAACTGCTCTGCTTTACTTCCGCCCATCACCGGGAGCTGGCAGTGCAGAATATCTGGGCTCAGACAGGGGTTAATGCGAGCTCTGCTGTGCGTGTTAAAGGGGAATAAGTTTGATGAGCAGCAGCCACAAGTCCCACATGTGACACTAACATTGTGGCTAAAACAGAAAAGTGACTGAAAGAAGGACTGGAATGAGAGTTGGACATTACTGGCTGCAAGGTGTTCAGGGACGATTAGTCAAACAATCCCGGAGGGTGATTTACTGTTCAAAGCAACTATTCGGCCTTTTGGCTAAGATCAAGTGTAGTATGGTCGGCAGCCCATGGTCGGCCGCACTTGGTCGAGGTCATTAGGTTACACTGAAGCTTCATATGAGGCAATTTTTAAAAGCGGCATCTCGGCCTTTTGGCTAAGATGCAAATGAGCTCAAGTCTTGGAGGAGGAACCTCCCCCTCCTCCAATCAGCTTGGCTCATGTAGATCAGGCCCAGGACAGGGTGGTTTGGTCGCTCGCCCTGTCTTGTCAGCCTGGATCTGAAATGTCTCAACTTGTTGAGACTCTGAATTGGATTTGATTTGATTGAATTGGAAAAGTATAAAAAAAACTATTAGAGTGCTGGGGGGATGACATTGAGGGATCAGAAACAGAATCTATTCGGTACCAGTTATGGAACAATGCGAGAGCGATTCCACAACAGGATACACACATTCTATTTCAAACTGCTTCTCTGCCAGCCATGTCCGAGTGGGTTTCATGCTGTGTCGATTAGTATCTGATATTTCGATGTTGCTTCTATCTCTGTCAGTCTATGGTCGGTGATGTTAAGATTTAATTCAGAAAATGCAATCTCTGATATATGTCCGTGTGTTTTATTTTCTCTATAACATTCAGTGTTTAAGAGAGTGTGGGCTTTACAGTATGTTGGTTCCGGGATGTTACTCTGTATTTCATTTGGCACCTGTTGGTTTCTGAAATGGAAAATCTTGCGATTTTTTTCTAGCTGCGCTTCTCAGTTTTGGATTTGTTTGTGTTATTTCACTACACACTTTAATTTCTGCCATGTGAGTAAGTTTTTAATCTACGCATAACAGTCTTTGGTATAAGTGTGTTGGTATTTTCCCAAACATGCTGTTCTATTATTTGGAGTGTGTCTCTACCACTAATTCTCAAGGTCTCAGTTATGTGTGATGTTACAGTTCCCATTGAGGTTGATATTGCCCAATGACCATCTGAAAGGGTCACATGACAAAGGTTCACAACTTGTACTGTAACAAATTAAAGTCAACACTAACCAACGAATCAACATTTGCCCCTTAGCGTCATGGAATTGAAGGATAAATACATGGGGTTACGGGAAAAGAGCCTGCGTGGGACTGTGGTCAGTGCAGACTCGATGGGCCGAATGGCCTCCTTCTGTACTGTATGGATTCTATGAAACGTCACTTAGTCACTAATGCACTAAATAGAGATGAGACACCATCCTGCCTACCATGACTATTAACTTATGCATGTTCTTTATTCAACATCTAGTACACTCTGCTAGCGAGGTGTGGATTGTTTATAAGTTCCTGAAACATAAATATGGATTTCAGTCTGTGCCAGTCATTTTCTGCTTTATTCTGTCCCTTTCTGTTTCTGACCTGGAAGGATTTCAAGTAGGTCCTGCTGTCAGTGTGTGGTAGGTCTGCGTGTCTTTACGCAGAATCTGTTAATTGTTGCAATGTGAGTATTATTTTTCCTGTCAGTGTGAGGAAGATGTGGGTTGTACTCTGCAGCTGCTGTATTTTATGAGTAGCAGTGTTTTATGCTGTTCTTGTCAATTTGCTGATTGCAAATACAGTATTCTGTTTCCTACCTAATGGGGAAAGGCCACCGTGTAAAGCATCTCAACAGAGGCAGACCGAGGGCCGGGTAACTGCAGAATACCCTCGGCCTGCGTAACTGTGTGCCAACCTGAAAAATAACGGCACACAGTAAACTCTGACGTATGTATATAGTTTTAAGAAATGAAATGTAACTAAATGTAATGTTTTTGTAAATAAGCACTGTATTGTACTGTAAAAATGATTCTTTTTGCACTGTTTATGACTTTTGGATCTGTCATTTTGCAATGTTTTATTGGAGAGGTTTTTTTTTGTGAATAAAGTATGTTTTTGAAATAAATGAAAAATTCTGTTTCCTACCTCGAGTTTCTTTGCTTCTATGTTAGGTGACAACAAATCCAGGAAACATGACCTGAGGTGAGGAGAAAGGGGAGGAGAAATTTCTTCACCCAGATCTTGGTCAATCTGTGGAGTAAATTTGAGATAGCTCTTTGGACTCAAGGGATCAAGGGATATGGGGGGAAGGCGGGAACAGGATATTGATCTTGATGATCAGCCACAATCAAAACGAATGTTGGAGCAGGCTCCAAGGGCCAAATGACCTACTCCTGCTTGTATCTTCTATGTTTCTATTTTTAACAGTTCCTGATGGTCTGATGAAAGTGAAATCAGGTTCAGCAAACCTGTTGGAGATCTGAGGATGCAACTAACTGAACAGATCAGGAGTAACCAGCTGTTGTGGTATATTTACATTTTCAGAAATCCTTTGATAAGTTTCCACACAAGAGGTTAATAAACACAATCAGAACACATGGTGAATACTGGCCTGGATTGAGAACTGGTTAAAGGACAGAAAACAGAGAATAGATATAAATAGGTCATATCAAGTTAGCAGACAATGACAAGTAGGGTACAACAAGGATCAGTGCTTGGGCCCCAACATTCACAATCTATATCAATCTTTGGAGAATGCACAAAATAAGCTGGAAGTGTGAGTTGTGAAGAGGAGGCAAAAACTCCTCAAGGGGATTTGAAGTGGCTAAGAGAGTGGGCAACAATTTTGCAGATGGAATGCAATGTGCAGAGTATTCCTGAAATGATGAGGGGCTTGAAAGTGTTGAAATTCAAAAGCACTTGACTGTTCCTGTTCATGAGTCACAGAAAACTAATCTGCAGCTAGAGCAAGCAATTAAGAAGGAAAATGGAATGTAAGCCTTTATTACAAGATGTTTTGAATATGGGATAAAGATGTTTTACTGTACTAAGAACAAAGCACAAAGAAAATTACAGCACAGGAACAGGCCCTTCGGCCCTCCAAGCCTGCACCAGCCATGCTGCCCGACTTAACTAAAACCCCCTACGCTTCCGGGGACCATATCCCTCTATTCCCATCTCATTCATGTACTTGTCAAAACGCCCTTCAAAAGTCACTACCGTATCTGCTTCCACTATCTCCCCCGGCAACGAGTTCCAGGCACCCACCACTCTCTGTGTAAAAAATATGCCTCGTATATCTCTTAAAACTTGCCCCTCGCACCATAAACCTATGCCCCCTAGTAATTGACTCTTCCACCCTTGGAAAAAGCTTCTGACTATCCACTCTGTCCATGCCTCTCATAATCTTGTAGACTTCTATCAGGTCTCCCCTCAACCTTCGTCGCTCCAGTGAGAACAAACCAAGTTTCTCCAACCTCTCCTCGTAGCTAATGCCCTCCATTCCGGGCAACATCCGGGTAAATCCTTTCTGTACCCTCTCCAAAGCCTCCACATCCTTCTGGTAGTGTGGCAACCAGAATTGAACACTATATTCCAAGTGCGGCCTCACTAAGGTTCTATAAAGCGTCAGCATGACTTGCCAATTTTTAAACTCAATACCCCGGCCGATGAAGGCAAGCATGCTGTATGCCTTCTTGACTACTTTCTCCACCTACATTGCCACTTTCAGTGACCTGTTTACCTGTACACCCAGATCCCTTTGCCTATCAATACTCCTAAGGGTTCTGCCATTTACAGTATATTTCCTATCTGTATTGGACCTTCCAAAATGCATTACCTCACATTTGTCCGGATTAAACACCATCTGCCATCTCTCCGCCCAAGTCTCCATCTGATCTATATCCTGCTGTATCCTCTGATGGTCCTCATCGCTATCCGCAAATCCACCAACCTTTGTGGCATCCGCAAACTTACTAATCAATCCAGTTACATTTTCCTCCAAATCATTTATATATATTACAAGCAGCAAAGGTCCGAGCACTGATCCCTGAGGAACACCACTTGTCACAGCCCTCCATTCAGAAATGCAGAGTATTCCATAATTATATAGTCTTGCTGAGACAGCAGCTGGACTATTGTGTGCAGTATTGTTCTCCTTACTAAAAGAAAGATATGATTGCCATAAAGGGAGTGGAATGAAGGTTCACGAAATGAATTTCTTGGTTGGAGGGATTGTTGTATGAGTAAAAACGAGAAACACCAGGTGTTTATTTTCTGGCATTTAAAAGAATGAGAGTTGCTGACATTCAAACATACAACAATCTTACAGGGCCCAATAGGGTGGAAGCAGGAAGTATGCTTTCCCTGGCTGGTGTGTTTGGAACCAAAGGATACAGCTCATTTAGGACTGAGATGTGGTGGAATTATTTCCCTGAGTGGGTGATTCTTTGGAATTATCAGTCCAATGGGCTGTGGAGTCTTACTTGTTGATTAAGTTCATGAGTGAGATGGATAGATTTCTACGTATTAGTAACATCAAGGGATATGGCGATACAGCAGGGAAATGGTGTTGAAGTGGAAAATCAGCCATGACCTCATTGTGTGACAATATGGGCTCAAAGAGCTGAATGGCCTACTCTTCCTCACAATTCACATCTTTAATTATGTTTCAGCATGGTCATCATTTTGTGACTGTAATTAATGAGAAATGACTCCAAGGTTCTTTTCGTATCCTGTCACAATGTGACTGTGGCTTTAAATATAGAGCAGAGCATGTCCACAGCTACTGACTGACCCTTTATTTCCCCAAAGACTTTCCACAATTGAAAAGTCGCATGTCAGGTCAGAGATGGAATACTCTCCACTCACTGGGTAAGTGCATCTCCAACAACATGAAAGAATCTCAAAAACAAAATAATATTTTGGGTTTCACTTGCACACCAGCTTCAGCATTTAATTCCTCAGCCACTGGTGCACAATGTGGACCATCCGTGAGATACACTGCAACAACTCAGTGAGGCTGAGTGTGGGACTCAATCTGCATCTCTCCATCTCTTATAAAGAATGAGATTAATTTTGTGCCTATAAGTATTGGACACTGTTGTCCGTCTGCATGTGTGAGATGAGATGAACATGATTTTGTGACTCTGGCACTATGTCAGTCTCTGCTGTTGTATGTTAATATGAGGTTAATTCTGTTCCTCAGTTTGCCATGAAGTCAACATGAGTTTGATTTCAGTTTTGCAGTCTTCAGATTTTGAGTAAGAACATGAGTGTGTGATTCATACTGTTTGTATCCATCCCTGGTACAGCAGCTCGAAGTTATTTTCCTTCTGTATCTCTGTTCCTGTGGTGCTGTGTACGACTACAGGATTCATTCTGTAAATGTTACTTTGCTGATACCGTGTGAATGTGGAGTTCATTTTGTTTCACTTTTCCTCTGATGAACGTTTGGGTGTAAGAATCATTCTGTCGTTGTCATTCATGAGTATGTTATGGAATTCCTTGTTCTTCCATCTGTCTCTTGGGAATTTGTGAATGTAGGATTAAATTTACATCTGTGATTCTCTCGTTATCTTTGCAAGTGTAGGAATCAATCCTCCTACAGTTGTTCCTTGTGATGTATTGAAATGTGGGATACTTTTGCACTTTAAATTTACATGCATTTCAGGCATTGTGTTAGAAACTATTTATTTAAAACATAATGCATTGATATTTGTTTGCCATTTGATTCAATTTATCATATGGATTTGGGTACATTTTACAGTCATGGGTTATATTCAGCAGCTGTTTTTAAGTTGTGCAAATGGTATTCAATTTATACCTCTGTGAATGGTAACATTTGGATACATAGCCTGGTAATTAATTACTGCAGTTTGTAGTAACAGAATTGTCATAGCATCTTTCAGTTTGACTCATTGAGAGTTTTGGATTGGTTTACAAAATGTATCAATGCCTATATTCTGAGGTAATTAATTGCAATTTTTTTTAGTATCACAACATCATTTTTTTGTCTATTCTGGCTATGAATTCTTATTCAATTTGTGACCAACATGACACAATGTTTTATATCTGTGAGTGGTGTTTTGTTAAAATCCTGTGATTGATGTATCTACCTGTCAGCCAAATATAATATTGAGGAGTTTGCACTTGACACAAAGCTCAACGCGAATGTGTGTTGGGAGAAAGATACAAAGCAGCTTCAGGAGGATTTGGACAGAAGTAATGAGAGGTTCAGAACATTGCAGATGGAATATCATGTGGAATGTGTGAGATTTTCCATTTTCGCAGAAGGAACAGATGTTCAGAGTATTTCTTCAATTCTAAGAGGTTAGAAAGTGTCGATGTACAAAGGGACATGGGTGTCCTCATTAATAAGTCACTGGAGGTAACAAGGAAATGAAGCAGGTAATTTGGAAGGTTAATGGTGCGTTGGTCTTTATTGCAAGAGGATCTGAGTACAGGAGGAGTAGTGAAGCCTTGGTTTAATTGTATAGCAGTGTTATTAGATTGCATTTGGAATACTGTGTGCAGTTTCAGTCCCCTCACCTTACAAATAATATTATTGCCTCAGAGGGAGTGCAATGACTGTTCAGCAGATTTGTTCCAGGAATGGTGAGATTGTCTTATGAAGAAATCCTGGGGAAACAGAACAAAGAACAAAGAACAATACAGCACAGGAACAGGCCCTTCGGCCCTCCAAGCCCGCGCCGCTCCCTGGTCCAAACTAGACCATTCTTTTGTATCCCTCCATTCCCACTCCGTTCATATGGCTGTCTAGATAAGTCTTAAACGTTCCCAGTGTGTCCGCCTCCACCACCTTGCCTGGCAGCGCATTCCAGGCCCCCACCACCCTCTGTGTAAAATATGTCCGCCTGATATCTGTGTTAAACCTCCCCCCCTTCACCTTGAACCTATGACCCCTCGTGAACGTCACCACCGACCTGGGGAAAAGCTTCCCACCGTTCACCCTATCTATGCCTTTCATAATTTTATACACCTCTATTAAGTCTCCCCTCATCCTCCGTCTTTCCAGGGAGAACAACCCCAGTTTACCCAATATCTCCTCATAACTAAGCCCCTCCATACCAGGTAACATCCTGGTAGTAACAGGGCCTGTAGTTCACTGAAAACAACAAAATATTTAAAAGGGTATACATGGTAGATGCAGGCGAGATGTTTCCCCTGGTTGGGAGTCTAGACACAATTTTAAAATAAGGGCAAATCCTCTTTGGACCGAGATCTGCATTTTTCTTTACTCAGCGTTGTGCTCCTTTGGAATTCTGTAGCTCAGAGGGCTGTGGAAGTTCACACACAGAGTAAACATTCATGTAGACATTGACAGATTTCTAAATCTCAATGTCAAAAAGGGAAATTGGGGATAGAGAGGGGAAAGGGCATTGAAGGAGATGGTCAGCCATAATCAGATTGAATGGTGGTGCAGGCTCAATGGGCTGAATGGTCAACTCCTGATCCTATGTCCCACATTTGTGGGGAAGGAAATAAAAAAAAGCCTCTTTTCCTGTTCAACTCTTGGATTGAAAAGTTGTCTCTTACCTTGCAAACAGTGTGGGGCTGAATACTTCTCTTTGTGACAGTGAACCCAATGAGTTAGCAGTATCTCTGTGCTCTGTGAATGATACTGGAACTGCTTTGTGTTGGAACTGGCTTGATGAAATTGTGCTTGTGCCAAGGAATCATCGGCGACCTTCAAATATCTGCCTGTAAAAAGAAAAATAACTAACTTAACTGAGGAACAGATGAAATAAAAGGTACAAAAGTTTCGATATAACTTCACAAATAACAATTATTTAGGAACCTGGGGAAAAGGAAAACCATCAGCACAAACAATATTTGAGATCACTTCACTAATACACCAAACTGCTTTTGCTCACTGGGTGTTTGGGGCGAGTTTAAAACAATTTTGTGACATTCAGAAACAGCCCAATCCATGCACTGCTGATTGAGTTGAGCTGTGCGAAGCAGCAGTAACTTTTGCACAGGTCAGATATCTATTTCCTGCTCCCACTTTAAACAAATATCGAAAAATAAACAAGCAGCCACTTTGTAAACCCTCTCCTTCCCACTCCAAACCTGCTGCCGACAGTAGATCTTGTTTGTACGGCTGCTCTCGTGGTTATTGTGCAGTTACATTTCCGCTGTTCATTGTACAATAATAATAACAAACATTGGGAGATGGGAACTAAATGAGGCACCTTCCCGGCGGTTTGGGAGTGAAAACAGCAACAATGTTGAATAATGAGTTCTTGCCATTGTGTCCCCCATGCCTTGTTCAGAACCTGTCTGTGAATTGCCTCCCCTGTTAAGGACATGGCTTTGACATTGCCTCCCCCTTCTCTCCACCTCCCCCAATTCTCTCCACCCCCCACTTCTCTCCATTCCCCCACTTCCAATGGCTGGACTTGCAGATAGTGAGGAACATTGTCAGAGGCTACAGAAGGATATAGATAGGCTGGAAATTTGGGCAAAGAAATGGCAGATGGAGTTCAATCCAGATTATTGCGAAGTGATGCATTTTGGTAGAACTAACGTAGGGGGGAGCTATACGATAAATGGCAGAACCATAAAGGGTGTAGATATGCAGAGGGACCTGGGTGTGCAAGTCCACAGATCCTTGAAGGTGACGTCACAGGTGGAGAAGGTAGTGAATAAGGCATATGGCATGCTTGCCTTTATAGGACGGGGCATAGAGTATAAAAGTTGGGGTCTGATGTTGCAGTTGTATAGAACGTTGGTTCTGGTCGCCACACTACCAGAAGGACGTGGAGGCTTTAGAGAGAGTGCAGAGGAGGTTTACCAGGATGTTGCCTGGTATGGAAGGGCTTAGTTATGAGGAGAGATTGGGTAAACTGGGGTTGTTCTCTCTGGAAAGACAGAGGATGAGGGGCGACCTAATAGAGGTGTATAGAATTATGAAAGGCATAGATAGGGTGAATGGTGGGAAGCTTTTTCCCAGGTCGGTGATGACCTTCACGAGGGGTCATAGGTTCAAGGTGAGGCGGGGGTGGGGGGGAGGTTTAACACGGATATCAGAAGGACGTATTTTACACAGAGGGTGGTGGGGGCCTGGAATGCGCTGCCGGGCAAGGTGGTGGAGGCAGACACACTGGGAACGTTTGAGACTTATCTAGATAGCCACATGAACGGAGTGGGAATGGAGGGATACAAAAGAATGGTCTAGTTGGGACCAGGGAGCGGCGTGGGCTTGGAGGGCCGAAGGGCCTGTTCCTGTGCTGTATTGTTCTTTGTTCTTGCCCCCGCGCCCCCCCCCCCCCCCCCGCCCCTTCTCTCCGGGTCAAAGGTTTGACAAACGGTCATCTGGACTCGAAACATCAGTTCTTTTCTCTATTTACAGATGCTGCCAGACCTGCTGAGATTTTCCGCATATTTTCTTTTGGGACCAAAGACTGACAGATACAGAATGAACTCCACACACCCATTCAGCACCAGAGACTGACGGATACAGATTGAGATCCGTGCACCCTTACAGCAGCAGATGTTAACAGGTACAGAGTTAAACTCACATTCCAGGCACTGACAGTGGATGAGAAGTTCACACTCAGACAAAGAAACCCAGACTGAATCAATTTCACACTGACGTACAGTGTTAGAAAATGACAGTAACAGGGTGAATCTCTTTTACATACAGTTCCAGAAAGTGACAAGTACAGAATAAGTTCAGCATGGTGAATGTGACACATGCACAGTTAATTCAGCACTGTCTTCTATCCCCAGGGAGAGAATCAATACACTCACTCACATGCCTCACTATCGAACAGATACACAATGAATCCCCAGAAACAAATGAGTCCAATACTCAAATATAGAATGAATCCAACACTCAAACATGGTCAGAGCAAGTCAGATACATGATTTCCAAACTCACATAATGTACTCCATACTTACAAACAGTGAATTAATCCCATGCAGACACACACTGCATCAGAGAGTAACTCCCACACTCTCACACTGTGTCAGAGAGTGAGTAAATCCCACACTCACACACTGTATCAGAGAGTGAGTAAATCCCACACTCACACACTGTATCAGAGAGAGTGAGTAAATCCCACACTCACGCACATTACCAGAGATTCACAGTTCCGGAAGGAATCCCACACTCCCGCACAGTCCCTCTGTGGAGAAGGGTCCCTCACACCGACAGCCAGGCGACATTTCCCGGTGGATCTTTACACACTGAGAAACTGGCGCTGGACATTCTTTGTGAAATGTATTTCCTGATTGTGGTAAGGGGGCTTGTGATTGGCGGAAACTCCTCAATCTGATTGGTCTGTTTTCATATCCACTCAATTGAATCCCTGATAAGTGACTGTAATAACTTTCAAAATGTCCAATCACAATCATTGCTTTCCCAATTCCTCATTAGCATAGTTCTGTGGGACTGTCTATTTAATCAGCGCTCGGAAGGGGTTTGTTTTATTTCTGTGTGAAATTGAAGATGCCTGATGAGAAGAAACCAACATCGAAACCAGCTGCCAAGAAGGGAGCGAAGAAAGTGATTAAGAAACCGGGAACAAAGGGCGGGAAGAAGCGGCGAAGGTCGAGGAAGGAGAGTTACTCCATCTACATCTACAAAGTGATGAAGCAAGTTCACCCCGACACCGGCATCTCCTCCAAGGCCATGAGCATCATGAACTCGTTCGTCAACGATATTTTCGAGCGCATCGCGGGTGAGGCTTCCCGCCTGGCCCATTACAACAAGCGCAGCACCATCAGCTCCCGGGAGATCCAGACCGCCGTGCGCCTGCTGCTGCCCGGGGAACTGGCCAAGCACGCCGTGTCGGAAGGGACAAAGGCGGTGACCAAGTACACCAGCTCCAAGTAAAACTCCCCATGGACTGAAAAACACTCCAAACACAACGGCTCTTTTAAGAGCCACCCACAATCTCTGTGAAAAAGCTGCGCCATCTTTTCCCTTATTGAGTGAATGAGAAATGTCTTTCTGGAGGATAGAGATTTGTCCCGGTGCAGAATGCTGTGAATGGGACTTCATACCCGCCCCTCACACACACTTTCACATTGAAGGGACAATCAAACTGAACTGAGCGCGGATGTTAAATTCTAGTCTGGGATTTATGATGGACAATGAGGAGAAACACCACATCGGAAGGTAGTTCTTTAGATTTAATGATAACTATATTCACAGTTTCGCAGCAGCAGAATTAAATTCATAATACGATTATTTATTCGTTATTTCGGGTGATCTGGGAGCCGCTCCCGCAACAGAGTATAGACGGAAATCAAAAGGTTATTTTCGGGCTGATCTGTTTATTCCGCAGCTTTCCCAGAGGACGGAATCAGCCAGATTTGTGCACACACAGGACCTGAGTTCATTGCAGCGCTTTAAGATCTGCCTCCCCCCGGCGCTCCCTATTCTCCGGACACAAAGCTGCCTGTTCCACCGGCGGGGATTCTCTCCGCACTTCCCATTGTAACATTCCCGGCCGCTTTCAGGGGATAGGATCAGAAATCAGCCGTTTCTCTCTGTCCCTGTGAAGCCTGTGTGAAGGAGTTGGTTGGTAATCTCTACGTTTCTGCTTATCCACTGAGCTGAGATTTGCTCCGTTTTAAATTGCTGAACGGGGTCTGATTACCGCCGGTTACAGATAAGAGATTGAGAAATTCAAACTGTTCCTAAAATTGCGCCAGGATTCTGAGGGAAAATACAATAAACAGATTATAAAGTGTGAGATTGAAATAGTTTCCTGAACATTCAGGCGTTCCGGTATTTTGTATTTTTCCTGCACTGAAATTGGCGGGTTTTTCCAGTTTCAAAATGTGAACCAATCAAAGCCTCCCATTTCTTCTACCTGGCTCTCCGATTGGTTAAGAATGTGATTGAAATGTGAGTGACCAATCAGAGCTGGAGTCTGGCTGCACCTCACAAACCGCTCACAATGATTATTAATAGAGATTAAACTGACGGAATCTGTATTTGAGTTATTGAATGTACTTTGTTTCCACAGACAAATATTTGAATGAACCATAATAAATGTGATATTTCCTCCGCACAAGTTACAGAGAAGAGAGTCGCCAGCACCTTCTCACACACAGTCCGTACATTGTCACTGACGGAGCTCAGTCTCAGACAGCAGAAATAATTCCAGAGACGCCTTTTCAAGTCACTGCTCAAACAGCAGCAGAGACAGGTGTTGTGTCCATATCATGCCCAGCTCTCGTACCAGGATGGTCGAGTGGTTAAGGCGTTGGATTTATAGATCCAATGGGTTTGAACCCCACTCTTGGCAAATGGATTTTTAACACTACATTCTGCACCCTCTCCTTTCGTTCTCCCCTATCTACTCCATGAACGGTATGCTTTGTCTGTATAGCGCGCAAGAAACAAGATTTTCACTGCATACCAATTCATGAAACAAGAAGTAATCAAATCAAACTCTGTACCATCGAGTCATAGAGGTTTACAGCATGGAAATAGGCCCTTCGGCCCAACTTGTCCATGACACCCTTTTTTAACGGCTAAACTAGTCCCAATTGCCCGCACTTGGCTCATATCCCTCAATAGCCACTTACTCGTGTAACTGTCTAAACGCTTTTTAAAAAACAAAATTTTATACTCCTCCATTACTACCTCTGGCAGCTCGTTCCAGACACTCACCACCCTCTGTGTGAAACAATTGCCCCTCACTTCCCTTTTGTACCGCTGCCCTCTCACCTTAAACCTATGTCCTCTAGTTTTAGACTCCCCTACTTTTGGAAAAATATCTTGACTGTCGAACTGACCTGTGCCCCTCATTATTTTATGGACCTCTAAGATCACCCCGAAGCCGACTATGCTCCAGAGAAAGAAATCCCAGTCTATCCAGCCTCTCCTTATAACGCAAACCATCAAGTTCTGGTAGGGTCTGAGTAAATCTTTTCTGTGCTTTCTATATTAGGGTGACCAGAACTATACACAGTATTCCAAATGTGGCCTTACCAATGTCTTATACAACTTCAAAAGACGTCCCAACTCCTGTATTCAATGTTCTGACCAATGAAACCAAGCATGCCGAATGCCTTCTTCACCACTCTGTCCACCTGTGACTCCACTTTCAATGAGCTGTGAACATGTACCCCGAGATCTCTTTGTTCTATACCCTCCCCAATGCCCTACCATTAACTTCGTAGTCCTGCCCTGATTCGATCTATGAAAATGCATCACTTGCATTTATCTAAATTAAACTCCACTGTACCACTGATAGGGGGATCCATAAAGCCCAATCCAAATTGTCATCCACAATCAGATCATCACTGTGTCAATCCCACAATAGTGCAGCCTCAGCTCCAAATTAAATATCAGATAAAACTGACAGATGGTTTTCGGTTAAAAATTAGACAATTAACCTTAATAATGCACTGAGATTCGAGTTCAATACCAGTCATATCACCCACATCAGGGGTTTAGAAGTTACTGTACTAATCCTCATAGTGAGTCCTCACAAATATATTCGATACAAATCCAAATCTGAAGTACAGATTCTCAGATTGGGATATTCTGAAAGCTCGTCTAACCTGGGATACAACTCAGATTCCATTGAAAACTCACCCAGATTATGAAACTAAAAGTTGCAATATCAATTTGATGACTATGAACTGAAATATAAATTATTAACTCATCCTAAATCCTCACTCATGTTGGGCCAGATGGAAGACACTGTCCAATTCCAGGTTGGACTCCATTTTGTATTCATGTCAAAATTCTTATTTGGAATCCGACTGAGTGTCACAGATCAAATCAAGGTGAACAACCTGAGTGAAACTTGCATAGCAATCCAGTATCAGATTGAAGGATACATTATCTTTCACAATTGTGTTCACACTGACAGAGATTTAATGCTGGACCGAAACTCACTCACATTGTCTGTTTAAAACCTACTGCATCAGTGGCCTGTTTCTGTGCTGGAAAGTTATTTGGAATTAATCCAAACTTATAAGTAGTCCCAGGGACTGAATGTGATTTAATTCATCCGAAACTAACACGAAATAGCAAAGACTGATAGATAAGAGAATCGTTCTCAATCACGTGTTCAGTGTCAGGAGCTGAAATATACAGGCTGTTCACTGCACTCACTCACTGGAGCTGTCATGAGTGATACGAAAAACATTGCACACACCAATTGTATCACTGAGAGATTTGGAAAGAATCCCAGTCTCACATTGAGTAATGAATACAAATGGACTATCAGAGAGAGAGAGAGAGAGACGTGACTGAAAAATCTCAACTGAAACCATCAGTTTAAACAGCAGTATAGACTTGCAAACATAATTAGTTCCGCTGATAGGTACAGCATTAAGCTGATGTTCTACAAACAGTACCAGGGAACATAAAGCATATGTTTCACAAACAGCACCAGGGGACTTAAAGGTATTGATGATTCCAACATTTATATAAAATTATCACAGACATAGAGAGGCATTGACAGATCTAGAATGATCCCACACTCACACACTTCATGAGTGTGAGACACCCTCAGAAACAACGCCAGACAAATTCAGATACAGAATGGTACCAGATACTGAAACATGTGAATTAATTCTAACACTGATTGTGTGACTTGGGCAGCCCATATCTACGGGGATGCAGTGAATCATAGGGACAAATCGTACCATATACACCACCAGGCAGGTCACTACTGCACAATATGATTCTGCAATGGGACAACGTTGACTAAACAATCCCGATTGTGCTCAGAATTACACTGACAATGGGACCAGAAAAGCAGAGTTTGTTTTTTAAATGATCTCCCAGTTAAGACGGAGATGAGGAGGAACCTTTTTGATCAGTTGTTTTTATTTCATTCTGTGCATTCTTCGGATTCGGGCATTGCTGGTTTGGTCAGGATTTATTGCTCATCTGAACTGCATGCTTCGACTGCTGGCATCAATGTCATGCAGGTACACCCACAGTGCTGTTTGGGGGGAGGGGGTGGGGTGGGTGGAATGCAAACTCCCTGGATTCTTATCTGCTGACGCTGAAGGAATGACAATATATTTCCAAGTCCGGATAGTGAGTTGTATGGAGGGAGAATTCCAGGTGGTGTTGTTCTGATATGTCTGCTGCCCTTTTCCTTTCAGGCCATAGTCAAGGTGGGTTTGGAAGGTGCTGTCAAATGAGCCTTTGTGAATTCCTGCAGTGCATCTTTTGGATAGTGCACACTTCTGTCCCTTTTTGTCGGTGTTGGAGGGATTGAATGTTTGTGGATGGAAGCAAATTAAGTCAGATATTTTGTACTGGATGGTGTCAAACGGCCAGTGTTGTTGAAGCTGCATTTACCCAGGCAAGCTATGTCTGGAAACCAGATATTCTAGTTTCCTTCCACAGTCCAAAGATGTGCAGGCTGGGTGGACTGGCCATGCTAGATTGTGCCTGGTGTCGTAAGAAGTGCAGGTTAAGTAGATTAGCGGGGTAGATGCGTGGGGCTGTGGGTAAAGAGCCGAGGTGGGATGCTCTGTCGGAGAGTTGGTGCAGTCTCGATGGGCCCCATGGCCTTCTTCAGCGCTATAGGGATTCTATGATTTTTGGGTCATTTCTCTGTCATAAATGCCCTGAGATAAAAAGAGAAAACCTGTGTTTGTGGCATTTACAACAGTGAGCATGTTGCAAACTAAATTGTTGATTGCAAGCGAGAGCTGATGAAAATAACTGTAGCCTGTAAAGAAATAGCAGTGATACTTGCGGGGAGCAGCAATTTTTTTTTAACTGATCCTGAAAACGTAAATAGCAAATAGTTTCGATCCATCGACCTCTGGGTTATGGGCCCAGCACGCTTCCGCTGCGCCACTCTGCTATCAACCAACAAGTTTCTGTTTATTATTGTTGCGCTATAGCAAAGCAAAAAAAATCACTTTCGTATTGCTGTTTAATGACAGCAAATGTGCCCAGCAGCTCCGCCTAGCGGCACAATTTCACTGTCTAAACACCAAGAATGGAACAATAACAGAAATACACACAAAAACAGCGAGAGACTGTCAGGATACACAAGATCATACACAGGCAAAGGAGAATGCACCGACTGATCATTTGTGTGAAGTTTTCCTGAAAAGATCAGCCATGATCTTATTGAATGGCGGAGCAGGCTCGAGGGGACAAATGGACCACTCCTGCTCCAAGTTCTTAAGTTCTTCTTTGAATCCAAGACTATTTAATTTATTTTGCTCGCCATGTTTGGACCATTTCACCAGTTATGTTTTCGTGCCAGAAAGGAATAATGCAAGGAAAGAAGCAATTATTTATTAGTAAAAAGTAGGCTTACATTAACACCACAATGAAGTTACCGTGAAAATCCCCCAGTCACCACGCTCCAGCGTCTGTTCAGGTACTGAGGTAGATTTTAGCATGGTCATTGCAGCTTACCAGCACGTCTTTTGGACTGTGGGAGGAAATTGGTGTACTTGTAGGAAACCTGCACAAACACAGAAAGAACATGCAGACTCTGCACAGACAAGGACACAAGACCGGAATTGAACCCAGGTCACTGGAGTTGCGAGTCAGCAGGGTAACCAGTGTGCCACCGTGCCGCCCTTAAATGTGAGTAAATCTTGTCCCTCAGAATTTTTTTCCAATAATTTCCTGTTATGTTTACGTTCATTGCATACAACTATGACTTAAATACTAGCCATTGCCTATCCACCGTCATGCCATTTGATTAATCTATTAATCCATAACCTATTTTAGCAAATTCACCCCTCATACCTTCCGAGGTTACTTTGTTTAGATTTAGGATTCCAGTTCAGGATTGGACCCTCAGAAGCACTTTCCCAGGGTAGAAGAGTCAATTCCCAGGGGGCATAGATTTAAGGTGCAAGGGGCAACGTTTAAGAGAGATGTACAATGCAAGTGTTTTTACACAGAGTGTGGTGGGTGCCTGGAACTCGCTGCTGGGGGAGGTAGTGGAAGCAGATAAGATAGTGACTTTTAAGGGGCGACTTGACAAATATATACAGAAGATGGGAATAGAGGATTATGGTCTCCGGCATGGGAGGGGGTTTTAGTTCAGACGGGCAGCATGGTCGGTGATGGCTTGAAGGGCCGATGGGCCTGTTCCAGTGCTGTCATTTTCTTTGTTCTTTGTTGATGTTTATGGACTGATGGGAGGTGTTCCACAAAACAGTCACTCAATCTACCCAATGGAGAGCACATTGCAGTCACTCAATCGACCCATCATTAGCATTGAAAAATTGGACAAAAAAATGTTGAAAAAGCTATTTCTCCTGCATTGTATGTATCTAAACACTGAACTGTGACGAGAGATAATGCGACCTTCCATTCAAGAACTTCTGATATTTCTTCCCTTTCCTCAATGAATCCTCTCACCCCTCTGTGGCTGGCAGGGCTGTCAAGTGTGTCATTCCCATGTCCCACAGTTGGAACATTGCAAACCAGTCCATAAGGATGATTCAATTTCTGATCAGAGTTTCTGCCAGCCTGTCATTTTCATTGTGCGTCTTACTCTCACATGATCACTCTGTCCTTGGTCTTTGCTGGTGTTCCAAGGAAGAAGTTTAACAACACCAAGTTAAAGTGCAACAGGTTTATTTGGTGGCAAAAGCCACACAAGCTTTCGGAGCCCCAAGCCCCTTCCAAGGAAGTTCAGAGCACCCCTGCTCTATACAGATTCTTCCACGTTTATGTGTCTGGTGATTATCCCATTTGATTGTGTCACTAACTCTCCTTATTTAAAACATGTTTGGTCCAAACGGTCACAGACCTTCCATTTTGTTCCTTTACACATGAGCCTCTCTCCTCTCCATTTGCCTGTAATGTTTTACATTTCTAACATCCACCAGTTCTGATGAAAATACATTGATCTGAAATATTCACCATTAACTTTGTTTGTCTCCGCAGCACTGACGTGTTATGTAATTCCAGAACTTCGAAATTTAATTCATACTTCCTGCATTCATACTATGTGGCGTCAGTGCTGAGATTCCGAGGAGTTTTGAGAGAGGTTATTAAAATCATGATCAGTTTCAATAGAGTAATTGGGAATAAATTATTTATGTGAACCAACGGCACAGATTCCTGGTGAATGATACAAAATAAGAAAACCGTCAGGGAACATATTTGATGTTACATTGGGCAGCGAGACTTATGATCCTGAATAAATTGCCTGTAATCCAAGCGAATCAGAATGAACAGTAAATTTAAAATGTCATTGGACAAATAAGATAGAAATACATTTTGAGTTTGAATTTTTAGACAAGAGGAAGTATTGCTCCAAAGCGATACCAAATCTCAGGTGGAATGCGGATGATTTGAAATATAATTCCATGTGCTGTTTTATTCAATGCAATGGTGGCCTGTGTAACCCAGGATACAGTGCGGGGGTGAATTTCGTCTATCTCATTCAGAATGGTCCGCACAGCGCAGGCTCTATTAGGCCGCGCCCCCGGGAACCGTGTGGCTGCGCGGAGCAGGCGCGGTGCGGTTCCCGGAAGATCGGCGTGGCCGCGCGCAGCCGCAGTAATACCGAGTCTAGAGGCCGGAGCAGAGGCGCCCGGCGGCGAGAGCACGGCACCATGAAGCGGATGGTGCAGCGAGGCCATCCTCACCGCCCCATATGGAACAGTGTGAGTGAGAGGAAACAGAGAGCAGTGGTTAATGGTTGTGTTTCAGACTGGAGGAAGGTTTCCAGTGGAGTTCCCAGGGCTCGGTGTTAGGAGCCCTGCTCTTCCTGATATATATTAATGACACACACCTTGGTGTACAGGACACAAGCTCAACATTTCCACACGCCACCAAACTTGGAGGCATTGGCAACTGTGAGGAGGAAAGTGGGAAACTTCAAAAGGACACAGGCAGCTTGGTGGAATGGGAGACAAGTGGCAGTGGGGAAAGTTCCTGCACCGATTGCCCCGCAGCTGCCCCTGGGGAGCATGCCCACTCTCAGTGCCTGGGCAAGTCAGTGTGTGGGATAGAGCGCTTTCTGGGTGCAGATAATTGTTTTATTCATTCATGTGATGTGTGCGTCACTGGCTTGGCCAGCATTCATTGCACTAATTACCTTTGAACTGAGTGGCATCTTCGGCCATTTCAGGGGGCATTAAAGCGTCAAAAACATACTGGGGGTCTGGAGTCACATGTGGGCAGAAATGCCTCCCTCAAGGGGTATCAGTGAACCAAGTGCGTTTTTTACAACATGCCCTTCATTAGACCTTTAATTCCAGCTTTTTATTGAGTTCAAATGTCACTCTCTGCTGTGGTGATATTCAGGTCCCAATGCATTACAATGGATCTCTCGATCACGAGTTTAGCGATAATACCAGTACACCATTACCTCCCCATGTGGGAACTGTGGTCGCCATTAGCCGGTATCAACAATTGTTTTATTGCAGGCTGATTGTCAGAGAGCTGAAACGTGAACTCTGTTTCTTTCTCCACAAATGCTGCCTGATTTCTGTATTTGCAGAATTTTCATCTTGTCTCAGATTCCCAGTGTCCACCAGTGAAATATTGCAGCTGTTGCTCAGAAAACCGAGGCTTGAAGGAGCCAAATGAAGAGCTCTTGAATCAGGCAGAATGTTGTTTGTGGAACTCAGTCCCTCAGTTTCTGTGAAGGTATGTTCTTGTTAAAAGAGTGACTTTGGTGTGCAAAAGCAGGAGAAAGTGGCGGGTTTAACCGTAACCTTAACATCTGAGAACAATAGGGTCCAAACACTTCTGATCAAAAGTCATTAACTGTGTCTTGTACCGTTATAGAGACATTGCACTCTGACATACAATAAGTGTTGGGCAGATTCACATGGGCACATTCATATGCAGTATCAGACTGAGTTAATTCCACACTGAAATACTGTAACAGAGACTGACAGAAAAAGAGTAATATCAGAACGTAAGAAAAAGGAGCAGGAGAAGGCCATTCAGCCCATCAGGCCTGCTCTGCCATTCTGTAAGATCATGGCTGATCTGATTGTGGCCTCAACTGCAGTGTCTGTCCCCATAACTCTTGATTCTCTTGTAGATCAAAACTGTGTAACTCAGGATTGAATCTATTCAATGCCAAAAAGTAAAGATCCATTAAAAGAAGTAATTCCTCCTAATCGCCATCTTAATTTGGATATGTTTTATCTTTAAACTGTGCCTTCAATTTTAGTTTCTCCAACACATTGCAATATCCCCCTCAGCATCTATCCTGTCAAGGCACTCAGAATCTTGTATGTTTTAGTACAATCGTCTCTCATTCTTCTCCAATGAGAATTGGTCAAACTTGTTTAAATTTTCCTCTTAAGATAACGCCTTCATTTCAGGAATCAGCCCAGTGAATCCTCACTGAACTGCCTCCAATGCAAGTATATCCCTCCGATAGTAAGAAGATGAAAACTTTACACAGTACTCTAGATGTTGTCTCACCAATGCCCTGTAGTTGTAACAAGACTTTCCTACTTTTATACTCCAGCCCCTTTGGAATAAAGATCAACATTCCATTTGCCTTCCTAATACTTGCTGAACCTGTACATTAACTTATTATGATAGAACATAGAACATAGAACAGTACAGCACAGAACAGGCCCTTCGGCCCACGATGTTGTGCCGACCTTCATCTGAAACCAAGATCAAGCTATCCCACTCCCTACCATCCTGGTGTGCTCCATGTGCCTATCCAATAACCGCTTAAATGTTCCTAAAGTGTCTGACTCCACTATCACTGCAGGCAGTCCATTCCACACCCTGACCACTTTCTGCGTAAAGAACCTACCTCTGATATCCTTCCTATATCTCCCACCATGAACCCTATAGTTATGCCCCCTCGTAATAGCTCCATCCACCCGAGGAAATAGTCTTTGAACGTTCACTCGATCTATCCCCTTCATCATTTTATAAACCTCTATTAAGTCTCCCCTCAATCTCCTCCGCTCCAGAGAGAACAGCCCCAGCTCCCTCAACCTTTCCTCATAAGACCGACACTCCAAACCAGGCAGCATCCTGGTAAATCTCCTCTGCACTCTTTCCAGCGCTTCCACATCCTTCTTATAGTGAGGTGACCAGAACTGCACGCAATATTCCAAATGCGGTCTCACCAAGGTCCTGTACAGTTGCAGCATAACCCCACGGCTCTTAAACTCCAACCCCCTGTTAATAAAAGCTAACACACTATATGCCTTCTTCACAGCTCTATCCACTTGAGTGGCAACCTTTAGAGATCTGTGGATATGGACCCCAAGATCTCTCTGTTCCTCCACAGTCTTCAGAACCCTACCTTTGACCCTGTAATCCACATTTAAATTAGTCCTACCAAAATGAATCACCTCACATTTATCAGGGTTAAACTCCATTTGCCATTTTTCAGCCCAGCTTTGCATCCTATCTATGTCTCTTTGCAGCCTACAACACCCCTCCACCTCATCCACTACTCCACCAATCTTGGTGTCATCAGCAAATTTACTGATTCACCCTTCAGCCCCCTCCTCTAAGTCATTAATAAAAATCACAAAGAGCAGAGGACCAAGCACCGATCCCTGCGGCACTCCGCTAGCAACCTGCCTCCAGTCCGAAAATTTTCCATCCACCACCCTCTGTCTTCGATCAGACAGCCAGTTACCTATCCAATCGGCCAACTTTCCCTCTATCCCACACCTCCTTACTTTCATCATAAGCCGACCATGGGGGACCTTATCAAACGCCTTACTAAAATCCATGTATATGACATCAACCGCCCTACCTTCATCAACACACCTAGTTACCTCCTCAAAAAATTCTATCAAATTTGTGAGGCACGATTTGCCCTTCACAAATCCGTGCTGACTATCCCGGATTAATCCGCATCTTTCTAAATGGTCGTAAATCCCATCCCTTAGGACCTTTTCCATCAATTTACCAACCACCGAAGTCAGACTAACCGGTCTATAATTACCAGGGTCATTTCTATTCCCTTTCTTAAACAGAGGAACAACATTTGCCACTCTCCAGTCCTCTGGCACCATCCCCGTGGACAGCGAGGACCCAAAGATCAAAGCCAAAGGCTCTGCAATCTCATCCCTCGCCTCCCAAAGAATCCTAGGATACATTTCATCAGGCCCAGGGGACTTATCGACCTTCAGTTTATTCAAAACTGCCAATACATCCTCCCTCCGAACATCTATTTCCTCCAGCCTATTAGCCTGTAACACCTTCTCTTCCTGAAAAACATGGCCCCTCTCCTTGGTGAACACTGAAGAAAAGTATTCATTCATCACCTCGCCTATCTCTACTGATTCCATACACAAGTTCCCACCACTGTCCTTGACCGGCCCTAACCTCACCCTGGTCATTCTTTTATTCCTCACATAAGAGTAAAAAGCCTTGGGGTTTTCCTTGATCCGACCCGCCAAGGACTTCTCATGTCCCCTCCTAGCTCTCCTCAGCCCCTTTTTCAGCTCGTTCCTTGCTAACTTGTAACCCTCAGTCGAGCCATCTGAACCTTGTTTCCTCATCCCTACATAAGCTCCCCTCTTCCTTTTCACAAGACATTCCACCTCTTTTGTGAACCACGGTTCCCTCACTCGGCCATTTCCTCCCTGCCTGACAGGGACATACCTATCAAGGACACCCAGTATTTGTTCCTTGAAAAAGTTCCACTTTTCATCAGTGCCTTTCCCTGATTCGTGTACACGGACAGCCAAATCCATCTGCACTGCAACATTCTGCCGTCTCTCTCTATTTGAATATTTTATACTTTTCTATTCTTCCCACTAAACTGGAAAACCTCACATTTTCCCACGATGTGGAGATGTCGGCGTTGGACTGGAATGGGCACAGTAAGAAGTCTCACAACACCAGGTTAAAGTCCAAATGGTTCATTTGGTAGCACAAACTTTCGGCGCACTGCTCATTCATCAGATGAGATTCACCTGAAGAAGGAGCAGCTCTCCGAAAGCTCATGATACCAAATAAACCTGTTGGACTTTAACCTGGTGTTGTGAGACTCCTTATTGTGCTCACATTCTTTCGGATTGTATAAAACATCTGCCAAATTTGTGTCCACTCACTTAACCTATAGAGATCCCTTTGCAGACTCTGTGTCCTCCTCACAACCTGCTTTCCCATCTATCTATTGTCTGAAAATTTGGTGATGGTCTGTCCCTTCACCTGAGTCATTAATATAGATTGTAAATAGCTGAGAACCCAGCACTGATCCCTGTGTCTCTCCACTCGCTTCAGTTTGCGAAGCTGACAGTGACCCACTTCCATACAGTAACAGGGACTGGCAGATAAATTGTTATGAATTGATTTAGAGTCAATTCCACTCCTACGTACAGTAACAGAGATTGACAGTGTTAATGCCTCACTGCAGTGAAGGATAAAGAATAGTTACTTCCAGCCTCACATGCAAATCAGAGATGAATAGAGAGTTAATGCCCCATTCACATACAGTAATAGAGAGTAACAGATACAGAATTAATTCTATATTCACACATGCTAACAAAGATGGACAGAAAGGTAAAAACTAAGTTCAGCACAGTCCCAGATGACCATAGGCTGCTCTCCCCTTTCATGAATAACCTCAGCTGGTACGGGAATTGAACCCACGCTGTTGGGGTTGGTCCGCATCACAGCCCCGCTGTCCGGCCAACTGAGCAAATCAATCCTCAGGATAAGACAGAGAGGTAATTGCACACTGAAACACAGGAACAGAGACTGACTGATCGAGTTAATTCCACACTGACTTGCACTAATAGAGGCTGACACATCAGAGAATTGATTCCATTCTCAAATAAACTGACAGGAAGAAATTCACTGTAATTCCACCCTGAAATACAGTAACACAGACTGACAGAGAGTGAATTGTGCTCTCATGTATACATTGACAGATAGCGGGAATGAGTTAATTCCACATTCACATACAGTAACAGATGGACAGATAGAGAGTGAATTCCACACTCTCACTCTATCGACTCCAGAATGGCAGTTTGCCTCCCTGGTGCCAGGGTCCTGGATGTCTCTGAGTGGATACAAAGCATCCCAAAACAGGAGGGAAATCAGACAGATGTCACGCATGACATAGGTAGAAAGAGTAACAGCAATTTAGGCAGTTAGGTAGAAGATTAAAAACAGGACCTCTCGGAGAGTAATCTCAGGATTACTCCCTGTGCCACGTGCGAGTGGGGCTAAGAACAGGGAGATAGTGCACCTGAACACGTGGCGAAAGAGCTGGTGCAGGAAGGAGGGCTTCAGATTTTTGGATCATTGGGATGTCTTCCAGGGAAGGTGGGGCCTGGCCAAGAAGGACGGGTCACGCCTGAGCTGAAGGGGCACCAACATCCTGGCTGGGAGGTTTGCTGCTATGGTTCAGGTCGGTTTCAACTAATGTGGCAGGGAGTGGAAATCAGAACAGTACGGATGAACGTGGGACTATGGCCAGGCGAGCTAAAAGGAACAGCAGGCTGGGGGACGTCGAACTCAGTGGACCTGGAGGTCAGGAGTTGAACTGCTTCAATGTAAGGAATATAAGGGGGGAGACAGATGAACTTAAAGCCCTGATTCATGAGCAGAACTTGGATGTAGTTGCAGCAACGGAGACTTGGTTAAAAAAGGGACAGGACTGATTGCTAAATATTCCAGAATATAAAGTGTTTTAGGCGAGACAGAGGGAAGGTTAAAGAGGTGTGGGAGTTGCAATACTGGTGAGGGAACATGTTACAGCTGTACAGAGGGAGGACAACTTGGAAGAATCATGTAATGAGACGCTGTGGGTAGAGCTCAGAAACAGGAAGGGGGAAGTCGCTATGATAGGGGTGTACTACAGGCCTCACTACAGCCCATGGAAGTTGAATGGATATATAAACAGATTCTGGACAGATGTAGAAATAAAAGGTTTGTTGCAGTGGGAGACTTTAATTTTCCTCATATTGATTGGAAATCCCTTAGTGCTTGGGGTCGGATGGTGAGGAATTTAAGAGTGTCGAAGGTTTTTTGGAACAATATGTGACTCGTCCGACTGGAAAGGGGGCTATACTGGACCGAGTACTCGGGAATTTGCCCAGCCAGGTCATCAAAGTTGCAGTGAGGGAACATGCAACGGACAGTGATCACAATTCCGGTAGCTATCAGATACTCATGGAAAAGGGCGAGTGTTGTCCTCGGGTGAAAGGTGCTAAATTGGGGGAAGGCTCACTGCAACCAGATTAGGTCGGATTTGGAGGCTGTTGCTTGGGAGAGGCTCTTTGAGGGTAAATCCACATCTGGCATGTGGAGTCTTTTACGGAGCAGTTGATCAGAGTGCAGGACTGGAATGTGCCTGTGAAAAGGAAGGACAGGAAAGGCAGGATTCGGGAACCGTGGATGACCAGGGAAATTGTGAATCGAATCAAAAAGGAAAAGGATACATACATGAGGCCTAGGCAACAAAAAACAGATGAAGCACTTGAAGAATATAGGGAAAGTAGAAAAGAACTCAAACAGGAAGCTAGGAGGGCAAAAAGGGGTCAAGAAATATCCTTGGCAGACAGAATTAAGGAGAATCCCAAGGCATTTTGTACAGATATTAGGAACAAGAGGGTAGCTCGAGAAAGAGTTGGTCCACTTAAGGACAAAGGAGGGAAATAATGCGTAGAACCAAAGGAAATGGGTGAGATCCTTCATGAGTACTTTGCATCGGTATTCACAATGGAGAGGGACATGTTGATTGGTGGTGTCTCAGAGGGATATGTAAGCCTTTTGGGACAAATTATGAGGCAGGAAGTGTTAGGTGAATTAAAAAGCATTAAGGTGGACAAACTCCCAGGGCCAGATGGCATCTATTCCAGATTGCTGAAGGAGACAAAATTTTAAATTGTTGGGCCTTTAACAGAAATCTTTGTTTCCTCGTTGGCCACAGGTGAGGTCCTACAGGATTGGAGGATAGCTAATGTTTTCCCATTATTTAAGAAGGGTAGCAAGGATAACCCGGTTAATTATAGGCTGGTGAGCCTGACGTCAATGATAGTGAAATTGTTGGGGAAGATTTTTAATGAGAGGATTTGGAACTGAATGGTCTTATTAGCGACAGACGGCATGGTTTTGTAGGAGGGAGGTCATGTCTCATTCATTTAATTCAGTTTTTTGAGGAGGTGACAAAAATGATTGACGACGGAAGTGCTGTGGATGTTGTCTACCTTGACTTTAGTGAAGCATTTGAAAAGGTCCCTCATAACAGGCTGGTACAAAAGATTAAATCACATGAGATCGGTGTGAACGAGCCAGATGGATTCAGAACTGCCTTGAAGACAGAGGGTAGCGATGGAAGGGTGTTTTTCTGAATGGAGGTCTGTAACTAGTGGTGTTCCGCAGGTTTTCTGCTGTTTGTAATATATATAAATGACTTGGAAGAAAACGTAGCTGAACTGATTAACAAGTTGGCCGATGATACAAAGATTGGAGTTGGGGATAGGGATGAAGATGGTCAGAGAATACAGCAGGATATAGCTGGGCTGGAAAATTGGGCAGAGAAATGGCAGGTGGAATTTAATCCGGACAAATGAGGTGATTCATTTTGGTAGGTCCAGTTCAGATGGGAGCTATAAAATACATGGCAGAACCATCAGGAGCAAGACACACAGAGAGATCGGGGCGTGCAAATCCACAGATCCTTAAACATGGCAGCACATGTGGAAAAGGTGGTAAAGAAAGCATGTGACTTGCTTGCCTTTATTGGACGGGGCATCGGGTATAAAAGTTGGCAAATTATGTTACAGTTACATAAAATGTTGGTTTGGCCACATTTGGAATACTGTGTTCAATTCTGGTCACCACACTACCAGAGGAATGTGGAGGCTTCGGAAAGAGTGCAGAAAGGTTTGCCAGGATGTTGCCTGCGATGGAGTGTATTAGCTATAAGGAGAGATTAAATAAAATGGGATTGTTCTCCCTGGAAAGACGGAGGCTGAGGGGAGACCTGATAGAAGTTTATAAAATTATGAGGGATATAGATAGGGTGAACAGTTGGAAGCTTTTTGACAATGACAATTACAAGGGGGCACAAGTTCAAGCTGAGGGGGGAAAGGTTAAGTGGAGATGTGCGGGGAAGTTTTTTTACACAAAGGATGGTGGAGGCCTGGAATGCACTGCTAAGTGAGTTGGTTGAGGCAGATATGTTCGCGACATTTAAGACATATCTGTATAGACATATGAACAGGGAGGGAATAGAAGGGTACAGGTGGATGGTCTCGATAGTACAACGTGTTCGGCGTAGGCTTGTGGGCTGAAGGGCCTGTTCCTGTGCTGTACTGTACTGTTATTTATTTTCTTGTTCTCTTTGTATAGCGGTTCTCACTTGAAGAATTCTTCTGACATGCATCATGCGGCTTCTTCATTGTTTCGTTATATTTTCTATCTTCCTCATCATCCAGCTCTGGCTTTGGTTCCCCTCCCTTTCACCCTGATTGGAATATACCGAGTCTGTACCTGAAATATCTCCTGAAAAATCACCCATTGTCCTGTTACAGTTTTTCCTGTCAGATTTTGGCTCCATTTTACTCTCGCTCAATCCCAGCTCCTCCCGTTGAAGTTAGTCCTCTTCCCATTCAGAAGTGCTACTTTAGATTGTTCCTTGCTAATATCAAGCTTGTGATACAATGATCACTGTTACCCAAGTGACCACCCACAGACACCTGGATCATGCGGTCAACCTTCCTGTCAGTCTGTGTGAGAATGGAATTAATTCTGTATCTGCAATGCATGATCTGCCTCCAGATTTGCTGCTCTATTTCTTTGTCACCACACCTACCTTTTTCCCTTCTCTGTCTTTTCTGTTCACATTGTATTGAATAGCAATCGCCCGGTTCACTCCATTTCTAAGCCACATTGTCATCATTGCCAGTGTATTGTATTCCCAAATGCTATTTGTGCTTCTAACTCACCAACCTGATACACCACACTGTGTGATTACACACATGCATTCTAAACCTGTCCTTGTATTCCTCTTAGATTCCTTCTTCATCTACTCTGATCTTATATGGCCCTACTTCTTCCTCTAGATATTCCTCCTTTCTACTTCTATACACTGATGTCTGTCCCCCTGCCATCCACACTAGTGACCCTCCCCATGAGGACACAGGCATTGAGGACAGAATCATGCAAGTTATGCTGAGCCTTTAGAAAGTTTTGATTGGACCACAGCTGCAGTATTGAGTCCAGTTCTGCTCAGCACCCTTGAGGAAACCTGTGAGGATCATTCAGCGGGTGCAGAGGAGATTAACCAGAATGGTTTCAGCAATGAGGGTTTTAGCCACAATGTTAGGTTGGAGAAGCTGGGGTTGATATTTTTGGAGCAAAGCAGATTGAGGGGGAGATCTGATAGAGGTGGACAGGATTATGCCAGGTGTGGATCAAGTAGACAAAGAAATGCTGATCCCATTCGCTGAGAATACAAGGACTAGGGTGCACAAGTTGAAGGCTTTGGGATGAGACAGAGAGGGGATGTGTGTGGAAGAACTTCTCATGCAGCGAGTAACAACCTGGAAGTCGCTGCCTCTGAGGGTGGAAGCAGAGACGATGAATAATTTGAAAGATGAATTGGGATGGACATTTGAGGGAAATAAACTGATAGGGCTCTGGGGATAGAGCAGGGGAGTGAGACTTACTGGATTGTTGCATGGAGAACCAGCATGGACTGGATGTGGTTCCAGAGATATCTTTTTAATCCACAATCAGTCAGAGCAGGAGAGACAGACATTGTTTCCATGTCACCCCAACTCAGTACCGCTGACAGAGAGATACATAAATCCCAGTCCAAATTCTCACCCACTATCAGATTGTCAGTGTGTCAGTCCTAAAATATTGCAGCATTGGCTGCAATTAAATTAAATGCCAGATACAACTGAATGATAGGATAACCTGAGACACCAACTGTGATCATTAAAATAAGAATACATATAAATTTGATGAGTACAGATTGAGATACAGATCACATACCCAACCTGATGCCTCATAGAGTGTATGGCAGATATTATATTCTAACAGTGAAAGCTAAGCTCCACATTCAAGTATAAAGTTCTTACAACCAGAGTGAATGATGAAAGCATCAATTTGATTAATAAAATTTGAATAACACTTTCTTTCACTTTGCAACGATTGTGAGATGAAAAGATCCATGGTCCTTCCCAATTGTGTTCAAATGGAAAGTGATTTAATACTCGGCCAAATTCTCAATAATTCCATTAAAACCCACAGCATTAATGGTCTGTTTCTGTGCTGAAATTTCAACGTGGAATGAACTCAGATTGTTAAACAGTCACAGAGCCTGAGGTTATGTAATGAATCCCGCACTGTCAGAGCAGCAGAGACGACAGATTCAGAATCATTCTCGAGCACATGTTCATTACCAGACACTGACAGAGACAGACTGTTACTGAACTCACTGACAGAACCTGATCCTGAATGGCACTAATCAATCTGACACACATATATGGTACTACTGACATGGTCAGAAATCATCACAAATGTGCACAAACAGCACATGTTTCTTCAGAAGGAACTCTTCAAAATGCAGCTAATGAAAATACAACAAAAACTTACTCCAACTTATAAATCAAAGAAAGGGTTTGATAAAGAAGCATCATTACTCCAAACTCGGGGTCTCGCCTGGGCCAATCCAAGCTCTCCAAAATTCTGCACAGTTCCTTATTTATAGTGAATCAGCTGGTCAGCTGACTATTACATCACTCTAATTGGTTCCATGGTTTACTGGGTCAGCTGACCCTTAAATCCTGTTCCCATTAGTCTCATTACATCCAATCAAAGTTGTCACCGGTTACATTCTAACAACATACATCCATTAAAGAGTGGGAGTTACAGACCCACATTTTCAAACGGGTTTTCCACATTCCCACGGAGGATCACTGAATTATATTAAAATAATCCCACACTCACATCCAGCACCAGATCCTGACAGACACAGCATGAATTCCACATTCACATACAGCACCAGAATCTGATATGCGTAATCAACACAGTCAAACTCACAGAGAGACACACTTGTTACACGACTGAAAGAGGATTTTTGGCCTGTCAAGTTCTGGCTCTCCAAGTGAGTAACACACCTCGGGCCATTCATCCACCTGCTCCCCACATCTCTGCACATTCTTCATTGTCAGGCAATAATCCAATTCTTCGTTGAAGGCCTCGATTGAAGCTGCCTCTCATGCACTGTCAGGCCCCACATCCCAGACCATAACCACTCGCTGTTTGAAAACGTTTCTCCTCATGTATCCATTCCTCCCTTTCCCAATTCCCGTAAATCTGTTCCCTCTGCTTCTCAACCCATCCAACAATGGGGACAGTTTTTCTCTGTCAACTCTGTCCAGACTCCCCATGATTCTGAATACTGTTATCAAATCTCCTCTCAATCTTCTCGGCTCCAAGGAACGTGGTCCCAACTTCACCAGTTTATCTCAATAACTGAAGTTCCTCATATTTCACAATGTGTCTCACTTACACAGGCCAGAGGCAGCATATATTTATATGCAGGGCCCTGACAATTGATCCCAATCTCTCAGACAGGACCACCAACTGACAGAATTAATCCCACTCTCACAAACAGCACTGAAGTTAAACAGCTGCAGAATTGGTGTCAAAGATTCCCAGATTTTGAGAATGATCTCCACATTCCCATTCAGTGCCAGTAGCTGACAGATACAGACTGAATTCCACTATCATATTGAGCAGCAGAGCACATTCAATGTCACAGACTGAAAGATATCCAATCAATATCACAGTGATTCACACTGCCAGAGACTGACAAATACAGGATGAATCTCACAGATGGTTACAAAGACTGATAGGTACAGAATAAACCCAGCCCCCTCAAAGTGGCCGAGAAGGACAGCTACAACATTAATCCCAAACTGGCATATCATCCCAGGGAGTGAATGAATCCTGCACTCACTCTCAGCCCCCACTAACTGGCAAATACACAATGAGTCTCCAACACTACCACAGACAGAATGACTCCATCAGTCGCATAGTCCCCGTGACTAAAAGATACAGAATGATCCTCACCTTCACACCCGAACAGAGAGTAAATCCCACACTCTCGCACTGTATCAGCGAGTGAGTAAATCCCACACTTCACACACTGTATCAGACAGAGAGTAAATCCCACACTCTCACACTGCATCATCCAGTGAGTAAATCCCTCACTCTCGCACTGTACCAGAGTGAGTAAATCCCACACTCGGATACTGTATCGAAGTTCCAGGGACCCAGGTTCAGTTCCACCTTGGGTGATTGTCTGTGTAAAGTTTGCACATCCTCCCCTTGTTTGCGTTTCCTCCCATGCTCCAAATGTTAAGTGGATTGACCATGCTAGATTGCCCCTTAAGTGTCCCAAATATATTGGTTAGGGGGATTAGCAGGATAAAGATGTGGGGTTACCAGGATAGGTTCTGGGTGAGATGCTGTGTCAGAGTCTGTATAGATTCGATGGGCCAAATGGCCTTCATCTGCACTGTAAGGATTCTATGACAGTTAAGGCTGAAATAGACAAACTTTGGTTTCTCAAAAAATCAAGGAGTAAAATGGGGTTGAAGCTGAAGATCTGAAACACTATCAGCTGCTACTACGCCCACATCTGGAGCCTGAATCCACAGTTTGGAATCCACATTTTCAAAGAGAAATACAGCTCATAGATTGCAAAGACATGTTACCAGGAAAATGGAAGGAATGTGGGGAATATTTTATGAGGGATTAAGAGATTTTGGATTGCAATCTTTAGAGAAGGCTGATTTATGGTTCAGTTCAAGTTTATAAATTGATACATTTTAATTTGACATGGAAGTACTCGATGAAAGGTCTGGTACGGGGAAGTTCCGAACAACAAAGGGACCTTGGCGTGTTTGTTCATAGATCTCTGAAGGCAGAAAGGCAGGTTAATAGTGTGGTGAAAAAGGCGTGTGGCACATTCACCTTTATCAATCGGGGTATAGATTACAAAAGCAGAGAGGTCATGATTGTGGTGAACCACTGTTACTACATGTATGTACCTGGACACACCCATGCTGCACCTGGCCCGAGACTCCTCCCTTTCCACCTGGGACCCCTCCCTTTCCACCCAGAGTGGGGTATAAAGGTGATGGTCCCTCCTTCTTGCCTCAGTTCAGACGAGGTCAGCTAAAAGGGTGTGCTCCTGTTCTCAGAGAATAAAAGCCTATTAGTTTTCCCTCACTCTCAGAAGTCTCCGCGTTGTAATTGATAGTGCATCAATGATGTATAGAGCTTTGGTGAGGCCACAGCTGGAATTGTGTGTGCAGTTCTGGTTGTCACATTATAGAAAGGATGTGACTGCATTGGAGGGGATGCAGAGGAGATTTACCTGGGTGCTGCCTGGGATGGAACATTTAAGTTATGAAGAGAGGTTGGATACTCTTGGGTTGTTTTTGTTGAAGCAGAGAAGACTGAGGGGGCAACCTGATTGAGGTGTTTAAGATTGAGGGGAATGGACAGGGTGGATAGGGAGCAGCTGTTCCCCTTAGTTGAAGGGTCAGTTACGAGGGGACACAAGTTAAAAGTGAGGGGTGTGAGGTTTAGGGGGGAGTTGAGGAAAAATGTTTTTACCCAGAGGGTGGTGACAGTCAGGAATGCACTGCCTGGGAAAGTGGTGGAGGCGGGGTGCCTCACATCCTTTAAAAAGTACCTGGATGAGTACTTTGCATGCCATAACATTCAAGGCTATGGGCCAAGTGCTGGCAAGTGGGATTAGGTGCCCAGGTCAGAGCATTTCATGCATCGGTGCAGACTTGATGAGCCGAAGGGCCTCTTCTGCACTGTAATATTCTGTGATACATGGCCTTATTACCCAAGCTTGAAAAGTTCTTTACTCAGTTACTGTATTTTGTGTGTCATAATAAACTACAGAAATTTGGTTCATGTCTCAATAGTCAATTTGTTTATCCCACATAGAATTGTTGATATTTCAAAAGCGTTGCCTGATTCTGTGGTGAATGCTGAAAATGCAGTGACTTTTGGAAAACCTGTCAGAAACATAGTGTGATTTCTATTTATGTATTGTTTGATGTTGTTGCCGTTCTTGTTTTTAATACTGTGACTGTGTGGCATCAAGATAAATAAATGAGTCATGATCGAACTGAATGGTGGAAAAGAGTCAATGCGCCTTGTGGGGGGCCAAGGATAGATCCTTGGGTGATTCGGGAGGTAACAGCGCAGGAGTGGGAAGAGAAACCATTGCGGGTGATGTTGTGCTTAAGACCAGAAAGAGAAGAATGGAACTGGGGAGTGCCATCTTACCCAGCTGAACAATCTCTCCACCTGTCCCCCACTATTGACATAGTTGACTGCACCATCCTGCTCCAATACCTTCCCACTGTCAGGTCAGTGTTCACAGCAGATGAAGATGTTAATGTACCTGACAACCTGAGGAAACTAATGATGAATGAAGGGCTGGGCCTCAGGAAACGAGTGGAGAGAAAGCTGGAGTTCTCAATCATCTTCGTCTCGGCCGGCAGCTCCTCCATCTCAATGTGTGTGGTGAGATCAGGCCATTCTGCTCAGTCAGGAACACCCAGACTGACTGCAAGAGAGAGAGAGGCTGCAATTAGAACCAAACGATGAGGGAGACCCACTGAGAGTAACCAAGCCCTGGCCCCAGACACAGGGCACTGGAAGATCCCAGTATTTCTCCCTGGCCGATGCAGAGTGAGGTTCTCTAACCCGGTGTGGCACTGCGCCCCACACAAGAACACAGGAAGATCCCAGTCTCTGTGCTGATTGGTGTGACGGGGTTTGCAGCGCCGAGACTGGGGAGCTGCAGCGTGACATGTTTACACAGGAAGCCGCCATTCGAAACCCTGAGCTGCGGATTGACAGCCGGGCGAGACGGGATTCCCCCATCCGAAGCCCCACCGCCGGCTCAGGATCCGGGCCCGGGGACTGAAGCCACTGGCCGGACATTTACCGCCGCCCGGTGTCTGATGGGACCAGTGTGTACCCCCGCCCTCTGTCCAATCACAGTCACCGACCTGTGACCGACAGCTGAGAAAACCAATCAGAAATTGAGTCATTTCTGTTATCCAATAGACACTCTGCGCTGATTGAGTGATGGCTGCATCATCCAATCAGTGAGCTCAGTCTGTCTGAAATGTGCGCGAACAATGGAAATGACGTTTTAATCTTGACCAATAGAGCGACATGCTCCAAACAACACCCGCCCACATCACGATTGACATCGGCCTGAACCAATCGAAGAACGCCGCTGTAACACATACACCAATCGGAATGCGGCGCTGATCTTCGGCTCCATCAACGTCACTCCCAGCCCAGCGTCATTGCGTCATACCATTCGATCCGCGGCTAAAACCAATGAAAAATCAGACAGCTGGAGGCGGGTAAAGAATCCTTAAAGCGGAACCGCTATTAGAATTACCGTTGTACAACTCTAATTTACTTACGATAGTTAAAGCAACAACAGGATTGGTGAAAGTCAGAGCGTGAGAGAAGTAGAACTCGGGGGAAAGGAAGGAGGAAATAAATGTAGGAAACGCGATAGAAATGAAAGGAGAGGAAAGGAAGATGGAGGCAGTGAGGTTTAGAGAGGGAATTCTGGAGCTGAGTCCCTGAGAATTGAAAGCATAGCCATCACTGGTGGAGTGAATCGATGATGTGGAGATGCTGTTTCTGGGGGTGTTTCCGAGTTGGGAATGGTGGAAACGATCTTTAGTTTTCTGCATGTTGCAAACTAAAGTCTCATCTGCTTCTCAGAAGGAATTCTCAGTGAGCTGGGGCTAAGTTTCTGAGTTAGCACCCACACAAGCTTTACCTGGAGCTCAATTACTGAAGCGGGATTTTGTCTTTCTCATCAGGACGGTGCAGGCTGAACAGGTGCAGTGTTGCAGTGAGGAAAATGAAAAAGAGAATTGGTGCAATGACACAACCTTATTTGGCTGCAGTTTTTACTGAATGGGGTTTGTGTTGGTTCACTGGGTTAGGATCACTGACTGCATGTATTTGTGGAGTGTTTTAGGTTCATTTATTAACATCGCAAGTAGGCGTACATTAAAACTGCAATGAAGTTACTGTGAAAATTCCCCAGTCGCCACACTCCAGCGCCTGTTCGGATACACTGAGGGAGAATTTAACATGGTCAATGCACCTAACAAGTGCATTTTTCGGACTGTGGGAGGAAAATGGAGCACCTGGAGAACACTCACGCAGAAACAGGGAAATGTGCAGACACTGCACAGATAGTGATCCAAGCCGGGAAGCAAACCCGGGTCACTGGTGCTGTGAGGCAGCAGTGCTAACCACTGTGCAACCATGAGGAGAGGGTGCTGACACATGTCCATGAGAAGCCAAGTCTGACGATAATAGCGAGAGTCATACAGTACAGAAGAGGCACTTTGACCCATCACGTCTGCACCAACAAACCTACATTAAATCTACAAGTATTCCTACCTTCCAGCACTTGGCTCGTAGCATTGAAAGTTATGACATTTCAAGTGTTCATCCACATACTTTGTAAAATTAGTGAGTTTTCCCACCTCTACTACCTCTCCAGGCATTGCAATCCAGACTCTGACCATGCTTTGGATGAAAAAATGTTTCTCTCAAATCCCCTCTAAACTTTCTGCCCCTCACCTTAAAATTCTGCTTCCTTGGTATCAACCCTGCAACTAGGAGGAACAGCTGCTTCCTATCCACCCTTTCCATAACCCTCATAATCTTATACACCTCAATCAGGTCTCCCCTCAGCCTTCTCTGCTGTAAAGAAAATGACGCGAGCCTATATAGTCTCTCTTCCTAGTTCAAATTCTCCATCCCAGTCAACATCCTGGTGAATGGCCTCTGCACCCTCTCCAGTACAATCATATTCTTTCTCCAGTGATTTGACCAGAACTGCACTCAGTGCTCCAACTATGGCCTCACCAAAGTTTTGTATCGGTCCAACATTGTCTTGCTGCTCTTATAATCATACATTAATACTCCATTCCTCATGTTTCATGAAGCTTCGCAACTCACAGAGTGAAAGGCTCTTTTATCATCAAAAAATACAATGTACGGCAGCTGGAGTTTTCCCTTGCACTTTCAGGGATCTAGGAATCAGTGGATCATCTAGAGATAGAACGAAAAGAATATTTTCACAGTATTTATTCACATGGTACTAACATCAGGTTGCAGTAGTTATGAGCCGACTGCGTGGCCTTATGGATAAAGTGTCTGACTTTGGTGTTTGTAGTAATGATATCAGAAAATTGCAGGTTTGAGTTCTGTCACGGTCGTTTCTGGTGGAGCATCCTGAGAACCGATCTCCCACATCATATTAAATCCACATTTTCTTCCAAACATTGCAGGGTGCTTTCTCAGAATGTAGATCCTTGTTATTTTATTAATTCAATTCTAAAATAATCTTAGCTCTGAACAATTCCACAATATCTGTTTGATCTGGATAAATTATTGATGTTCCCAACTAGAGCAAAATGCTTTGTATTGATTGGGTGATTGAAATTCTGTGGAGGCAATTCTAATTTCCTCAGGACGAGGTTTAATAATGAGCTGAATGAAGTGTTTTTGTTTGCAGGGATGAAAGGTTATGTCACTGGGCTGGTAAACCAGAGGCCCGCACTGATCTTTGGAGGCATGGAGTAAGTCCCATCATGGCAGCTGGTGAAATTTAAATTAACTGATTTGATACACAGAATCATTGATCAAAAACAGAAACAGGAGTAGGCCATTCAGCCGAAATAAGTCTGGACTTGAAACCAAGCCTCAGAAATGGCGGCCTTGAAATTCCTGTTGATTGGTTTCCCACAGGAAACATTTTCACTGAACAACAGAGAACATTTCACACAACAGGAAACACCTTTGCAGAACAGAAAATAAAAATTCTGCTCAAGATGGCTCATATTTACATAACCGGGAATCTGGTCAGACCCCATTTGGAATATTGTGAGCAGTTTTGGGCCCCATATCTAAGGAAGGATGTGCTGGCCTTGTAAAGGGTCCAGAGGAGGTTCACAAGAATGGTCCCTGGAATGAAGAGCTTGTCGTATAAGGAACAGTTGAGGACTCTGGATCTGTATTCCTTGGAGTTTAGAAGAATGAGGGGGCATCTTATTGAAACTTACAGGATACTGCGAGGCCCGGATAGAGTGGGCATGGAGAGGATGTTTCCACTCATAGGAAAAATTAGAACCAGATGGCACAACCTGAGGCAAAAGGGACGATTCTTTAAAACAGAGATGAGGATGAATTTATTCAGCCAGAGAGTGGTGAACCTGTGGAACTCTTTGCTGCAGAAGGCTGTGGAGGTCAGGTCATTGCGTGTCTTTAAGACAGAAATAGATAGATTCTTGATTAATAAGGGGATCATGGGTTATGGGGAAAAGGCAGGATAATGAGGATGAGAAAAATATATGATTGAATGGTGGAGCAGACTCAAAGGTCCAAGTGGCATAATTCTGCTCCCATGTCTTATGAATATATTTACACAACAGGGATGAATTTGACACAACCACAGCAAAGATCTGTCAACGGCAGAGACACAGTTTCACAACAGAGAGAACAGTTACACAGCAGAGAGTGCAGTTACACTTACATGAAATTAATTTTAAAACAAGGTCTATCTTTATGTAACAGAAGATCCCTTTTCAAACATAATCAGTTGTTCCATCTCAGTATCTTGTTGGTTTGTTCGGTACCTTCTCTGTCTATCGCTCTGTGTGTGTCCTGATCATCTCTTACTGCTTCTCTGTGTGTCTTTCTCTGTCTGTTTGATTCGGGCTGATGTTAAGTGTTATTGTCCAGCCAGGGTGCGCTTCCCAACACGTGGGTCTTGTTTGAAATACAAATACAATGAATAGTTTCCTCTCACCCACGCAACAGGAATAGACAGGAAGCGGCAACGTTTCGGGGCAGAGTGGCTGGACCCATAACCCAGAGGTCGATGGATCGAAACCATCATCTGCTATCATGTTCTCACGAACATCAAATCGTAACATTCGGCTGCTGCCCAAAGGCAAATCTGGGTTTTCTCGACAGTAAATTTGTTTCATCATCTTGATTTTCATTAACTGGGAACACAGCGCATATGTCCCAGGTTCACAGGAAGTAGTCTCACAACACCAGGTGAAAGTCCAACAGGTTTATTTGGTAGCATGAGCTTTCGGAGAGTTGCCCTTTCATTAAATGGTTGGACAGCTTATTCAGCCAAAAGCACGGGATTAATTCCTGTATCGGTTGAGATTGTTCATGAAGGCCCGGCTTCGAAGCCTTGCTCCTCTCTTGACGTGTGAATCATCCTGTTAAATCGCCACAGTCAGCTGTCTCCTTTGATGACCCATAGGAACATCTAAGTCTGTGGACCTTGCTTTAATTTTACAAGCAATGAACACCTCATAACTCTGACACATTGTTTCAGATATAAAACTGTGCAAAAACAAAACTGAGCATGCGAACCGGAAGCATCCCTAAAATATCATTTCTACCATCGTTTTGAAATTTGTCATTTCGGGAACAATTGCAAACAATCAACTTTACCAAGATATCAATTTTACCCAGATACAAAATCCGACGCAGAAAAGCTTCGTGAGCCTGACGTGATTTGAACACGCAACCTTCTGATCTGGAGTCAGACGCGCTACCGTTGCGCCACAAGCTCAGACTGCTTGCTGTATTTTACATCCGGGTTATGTTCGGTGAATTCAAAATCAAACTGGGACCAGGGAATGGAACTGTCTCCCTCTTTACTTTCTGTGGTTACACATCGAATGGAAGAGTAGCAGCGAACCGGATTAACAAGAAAGCAGCAACACAGCATTATCCTGCGGGAGAAATATGTTCTTTGTTACGGGTGTTAAAACACCCTGGTTTGGTGAGAAGTCAAAAGAGAAAACGCTAGAAAATCTCAGCAGGTCTGGCAGCATCCGCAAGGAGAGAAAAGAGCTGACATTTCAAGCCCAGACATTTCGAGCCCTTTGTCAAAGCTTGGTGAGAAGTTATTACGTGACGAGGTGGCCGAGTGGTTAAGGCGATGGACTGCTCATCCATTGTGCTCTGCACGCGTGGGTTCGAATCCCATCCTCGTCGGTGATGGTTCGTTCAGTGTTTTGAGGTTCACGGAACCAAGATGAAGTTTGAACACACAGGCTTGAGAGAATAGTCCAGAACAATTCCCATAATTCTCATCATAGAACATAGAACATTACAGCGCAGAACAGGCCCTTCGGCCCACGATGTTGCACCGACCAGTTAAAAAAAAAACTGTGACCCTCCAACCTAAACCAATTTCTTTTCGTCCATGAACCTATCTACGGATCTCTTAAACGCCCCCAAACTAGGCGCATTTACAACTGATGCTGGCAGGGCATTCCAATCCCTCACCACCCTCTGGGTAAAGAACCTACCCCTGACATCGGTTCTATAACTACCCCCCCTCAATTTAAAGCCATGCCCCCTCGTGCTGGATTTCTCCATCAGAGGAAAAAGGCTATCACTATCCACCCTATCTAAACCTCTAATCATCTTATATGTTTCAATAAGATCCCCTCTTAGCCGCCGCCTTTCCAGCGAAAACAATCCCAAATCCCTCAGCCTCTCCTCATAGGATCTCCCCTCCATACCAGGCAACATCCTGGTAAACCTCCTCTGCACCCTCTCCAAAGCCTCCACATCCCTCCTGTAATGTGGGGACCAGAACTGCACACAGCACTCCAAGTGCGGCCGCACCAGAGTTGTGTACAGTTGCAACATAACGCTACGACTCCTAAATTCAATCCCCCTACCAATAAACGCCAAGACACCATATGCCTTCTTAACAACCTTATCTACTTGATTCCCAACTTTCAGGGATCTATGCACACATACACCTAGATCCCTCTGCTCCTCCACACTATTCAAAGTCCTCCCGTTAGCCCTATACTCAACACATCTGTTATTCCTACCAAAGTGAATTACCTCACACTTCTCCGCATTAAACTCCATCCGCCACCTCTCGGCCCAACTTTGCAACCTGTCTAAGTCTTCCTGCAAACTACGACACCCTTCCTCACTGTCTACCACACCACCGACTTTGGTGTCATCAGCAAATTTGCTAATCCACCCAACTATACCCTCATCCAGATCATTAATAAATATTACAAACAGCAGTGGCCCCAAAACAGATCCCTGAGGTACACCACTTGTAACCGCACTCCATGATGAATATTTACTATCAACCACCACCCTCTGTTTCCTATCCGCTAGCCAATTCCTGATCCAATTTCCTAGATCACCCCCAATCCCATACATCTGCATTTTCTGCAGAAGCCTACCATGGTGAACCTTATCAAACGCCTTACTAAAATCCATATATACCACGTCCACTGCCTTGCCCCCATCCACCTCCTTGGTCACTTTCTCAAAAAACTCAATAAGGTTAGTAAGGCACGACCTACCTGCCACAAAACCATGCTGACTATCACCTATCAATTCATTACTCTCCAAATAACTATAAATCCTATCCCTTATAATTTTTTCCAACATCTTGCCGACAACAGAAGTGAGACTCACCGGTCTATAATTCCCGGGGAAGTCTCTGTTCCCCTTCTTAAACAATGGGACAACATTCGCTAACCTCCAATCTTCTGGTACTATACCAGAGGCCAACGACGACCTGAAGATCAGAGCCAGAGGCTCTGCAATCACTTCTCTTGCCTCCCAGAGAATCCTTGGATAAATCCCATCCGGACCAGGGGATTTATCTATTTTCAGACCCTCCAGAATATCCTGCACATCCTCCTTATCAACTGTAATACTGTCTATTCTACTCCCCTGCAACCCAGTGTCCTCCTCAGCTATATTCATGTCCCCTTGCGTGAACACCGAAGAGAAATATTGGTTCAATGCTTCACCAATCTCCTCCGGTTCCACACATAACTTCCCTCTGCCATCTATAACTGGCCCTAAACTTGCCCTAACCAACCTTCTGTTCTTGACATACCTATAGAACGCCTTAGGATTCTCTTTAACCCTATCCGCCAAAGTCTTCTCATGTCCCCTTTTAGCCCTTCTAAGCTCGCTCTTCAACTCCCTCTTAGCCAATCTAAAGCTTTCTAGTGCACTACCCGAGTGCTCACGTCTCATCCGAACATAAGCCTCCTTTTTCTTTTTAACCAACAAAGAAACTTTTTTGGTGCACCACGGTTCCCTAGCCCTACCAGTTCCTCCTTGCCTGACAGGGACATACCTATCACAGACTCGCAGTAGCTGCTCCTTGAAAAAACTCCACATGTCGGACGTTCCCAGTCCCTGTAATCTCCTAGTCCAACCTATGTTTCCTAATTCTCTCCTAATAGCCTCATAATTACCCTTCCCCCAGCTAAAACCACTGGCCCGAGGTTCATGCCTATCCCTTTCCATCACTAAGGTGAACGTAACCGAATTGTGGTCACTATCACCAAAATGCACACCAACTTCCAAGTCTAGCACCTGGTCTGGCTCATTTCCCAGCACCAGATCCAATATAGCCTCACCTCTAGTTGGCCTGTCTACATACTGAGTCAAAAAACCTTCCTGCACGCTTTGAACAAAAACTGACCCCTCTGAGGAAACTCGATCTGACAGTCAATTCAAATCAGGGCACCCGCTTTCTACACGAGTTTGCCACCATGTCAACATGTGGTTTCGGAAGCTCCAAAGCAGACGCCAGTGGCAGATTTTGTCTTTCCAGAATCGGCAGGTCAGCCATGAAAATTAGTGCTATATTAACTGGTCTGGCCATGCTAAATAGCCCCTTAGTGTCAGGGGGATTAGCATGGTAAACATATGGGGTCACGGGGATTCATTCTGGGTGGGATTGTTGTCGGTGTAGGCTTGATGGGCCGAATGTCCTCCAAGTTCGAGGCGGCAGTTTCGCTTCTCTGAGAAGATTGACACACCAGTTCCTAATTTCTTCAAATTTTACCCAGAAAGCTGACTCCGGTGAGATTCGGACATTTCACAAGACAATGACTAGCAGTCTAACATGCTGGTATCCACTGCCGCAAACAGGTCCACAGCAGACGCCATTTCCCTGGCCCTGCACTCAACCCTGGAACACCTAGATAACAAGGATACCTCTGTCAGACTCCTATTTATTGACTACAGCTCAGCCTTCAACACCATTATTCCCAGGAAACTCATCTCCAAACTCTGTGGCCTGGGCCTCGGCACCTCCCTCTGCGACTGGATCCTGAACTTCCGAACTCACAGACTTACTTTGCATGAAGTTGATCTTTCCTTCCACCCGAGCTATGACTGTAACACGACATTCTGCACTCTCTTGTTTCCTTCTCTATGAATGGTATGCCTTGTCTATATAGTGCACAAGAAACAATACTTTAACAATACTTTTTCACTGTATGTTAACACGTGACAATAATAAATCAAATGAAATCAAATCAAAAATGCCATTCTTTGTGCCACAGAGACATTGCTGCAGCAACTATTCCCCGTTCCCATCTGGCAATTTCTGATGTCGTCGAACAGACAGTTGAAAAGTTCAGCAATTGGGCAGCGATTACATTTCAAAAATACTTTATCATCATTAAAATATTTTGGGACGTCCTATGGTTGTGAAAAGAGCTACAGAAATTCCAGTCGAACTCCGAAAGGACACAGACAGGTTGGTGGAATGGGAGGACATGTGGCAGATGATGAATGAAGTGATTCATTTTGTTGGGAATAACACAAAGCGACAATATAAAATAAAGGATTTAATTCCAAAAGGGGGTGCAAGAACAGCAGGACATATTTGGACATGTGTATATGTCATTGAAGGTGGCAGGACAGTTTTTAAGTGCCGTTAATAAAACATACTGTATCCTCCAGTTTATAACTGAAAACAAGAAGTTTATACAAATTTACGGCAAAGAAAATGCAGATGTACTGTTAGATATTTTCAGCCTTGCCCCTCGCCTGAGGTGTAGTAATCCTGAGGCTAAATCAACACCATTAAGCTCTCCCTGTTGAGATGGGGAACAGCGGATGGTCATTTGGGATTATGGTGACTTTACCTTTATATCTGTGCCATATTCAGAATATGTTTTGCATTATCTGCTGATTTTCGAGGATTGGGATCTTTCTGATTCTGTTGGTAGAACTGTGCGTGTGGAAGCAATTTGTTCTGGTGGTCAGCTCCCGGAACAGTAAAGTAGTTTGGAATCCATTCTGTATTTGCAATCTCTGGGATTGTAAACGAGTTGATGGATCTCCTCATTCTGGATCTTCAATGCATTTTTTCAGCGTTGCTGACTGGGCTTGCATTTTTTAAAAAATTAATTCATGGGATATGGGTGCCACTGGCTGACCAGTATTTATTGCCCAACTCGAGTTGCCTGCGGGCAATTGAGAGTCAACCACATTGCTGTGGCTCTGGAATCACATGTCGGCCAGACTGTGTAAAGACGGCAGATTTTGGTCCCGAGAGGACCAGATAGATTAATACAACAATCGACAAGGGTTTCATGGTCATCAGGAGATCCTTAATTCCACATATTTTTTATTGAATTCAAATTCCACTGCCTTGTCAGGATTTGAACCCGGGTCCCCAGAATACGAGCTAAGTTTCAGATTTCAGCGATGATTCCACAAGGCCAAGGTCTCCAAATTTCCTTTGAACTGAGTGGCTTGGTAGGCCACCTCTGAGGGCCTTCAACATTGTTGTGGGTCGGGAGTTGTATGTAAGCCAGTCCAGGTAAGAATTCCTTCCCTGAAGAGCATTAGTGCTTCGGTTGTCTTTTTTTTACGAAAGTTGATTCAAGGCCATTAATTCCAGATATTTTTATTGATTTTGAATTTCGCCATCTGTCGTGGTGGGAGATGTGTGAGTGTTGGTCTGTGAGAGCTTGTGTGGGTGTGTGTGTGTGAGAGAGAGAGAGTGATGGAGATTCACTCATTTTCAGTGAATGTGAATTAACCCCTTATATTCATACACGGACACTGTGATCCCCTTGCCCTTGCGAATTCCTAAGAAGTAATTATACCACTGATATCCATTGTCGTAGCGTCTGCATGGTTTCCCCAATGTACCATGCCTCGGGACATCCTTTCCTGCAGCGTATCAGGTACCTGCAGACGCGACGACAATGGATGAATGAACACCGCTCGACAATCACCAGGCAAGACTGTTCTCTTCCTGTGGGGGAGCACTTCAGCAGTCACGGGCATTCAGCCTTGGATCTTCAGGTAAGCGTTCTCCAAGGCGGCCTTCACGACACACGACAGCGCAGAGTCGCTGAGCAGAAACTGATAGCCAAGTTCCGCACACATGAGGACGGCCTAAACCGGGATGTTGGATTTATGTCACATTATCAGTAACCCCCACAGCTTTCCCCCTGATCTTGCAGAATCTTACTAGCTGTTCTGTCTGGAGACAATACACATCTCTTTAACCTGTGTTTAATGTTCCCTCCACCCACATTATCTGTACCTTTAAGACCTGGCTGGCTGTAGAGATTTGCATTCTAATTAGTATTCTGTAACTTGATTTCTGTGTCTCTGTGCACTGTTGGAAAACAGATTTTCACTCCATCTGACGAAGGGGCAGCGCTCCGAAAGCTTATGGTATTTGCTACCAAATAAACCTGTTGGACTTTAACCTGGTGTTGTGAGACTTCTTACTGTCCTTTCCCTCTGCCAGACATGATGATTCTTCACTCAGATCTCTGCACAATATGAGAGGAAATCTTTCAGGCTCCTTTTATACAGGCCGCCCCGACCTGACTGAGGAAGGCGGAGTGAGAGAGCAGAGAGGGGAGGAGACAGAGTGAAGAATAAACACAGAGCGGGAGGGAGGAGAGAGCCGGACTGACACACACACACACAGAACGGCCCCTGATCTTTCAGCTCCACCTCCAGTTTCTGCAACCGCCAATTTCAACCCGTTTATTAACAATGGAAGCGAAACACAGCTCCCCAAACAAACCCGTCACAAACAAGTGTTTCCACAAACCCGCAGCTTTGAAATATGGAATCAAACAGAAAATGCTGCAAATAATCAGCAGCTCCGGCAGCTTTTGTGAAGAGAGAGAGAGACAGAGTTAACGTTTCGGGTCGTGACTTTGTTCTTTTGTGTTTTTAAACCTGGTCCCGTAATAATTCCCAGTCAGTAATATTCCGACCTAAACACAGTCGATTCTATAGCAAGAATCTTCCTCCGCAACATCCTCACACACATCTGCTTCTCGCTGTTTGCAAACACTCTATTGAAGCTGCTTGGGGCAATCTCCTGTGTTAAAATTAAGGGAGTCAGGATGGCCGAGCGGTCTAAGGCCGCAGTCTCCTCTGGAGGCGTGGGTTCAAATCCCACTCCTGACATTGATGTTTGGCGAAGAATTGCCGTCTCACAGCGCCAGGCACCTGGGTTCGATTCCCGGCTGAGGTCTCTGTCTGTGTGGAGTTTGAACATTCTCCCTCGGCTTTCTCCGGTTTCCTCCCGCACACTAATCATAGAAGTGCGTGTTAGGTTGACTGGCCATGCTAAATTGCACCGGAGTGTCGGGGAGTAAGTAGGGTCAATAAATAGGGTCATGGGGATCCGGACTGGGTGGGATTGTGGTCGGTGCAGACTCGATGGGACGATTGGCCTCCTTCTGCACTGCAGGGATTCGGTTAAAAATGAGGCGCGAATGCGGTGTTTCGCCGCCAGTGTTACTGAATCTACCAGACATCTTTATTATGAGAGAAAGTGGCGATTGAACAAATGTGAAATTCAAATGAAATTCAGCCTCTGCTGTGTTTCGCTTTAGTCTGAATTTGAAATGATCTCTATTGAGAATGAGCCGGGCCGCGGGACAGGAATCATTTTCTTGCGGGATCAGCTCTTTCCTGAGAGATGTGGGTGGCTCTGAGAAGAGCCTTTGGGTTCAGAGGTTTACAATTTGCTCGGGTTGTTTCACTTCTTTCCTGACGCTTTCTTCGCTTTTGCTGCTTTCACTTTGGGTTTGGCCTTCGATTTAGTCACTTTTTTGACAGACTTTCCGCCCGTCACCTTCTTCACAGGAGACTTTTTCTTCAGGGCTGCTTTCTTCACCGCCTTTTTTGGAGTTGCCGCCTTCTTGCTGCTTGTTTTCTTCACTGTTGATTTCTTCACTGGAGTTTTCTTTGCTGCGGGTTTCTTTGCTGCGGGTTTCTTGGCTGCTGCTTTCTTTGTTGTCACCTTCTTGGCCGCTGTTTTCTTTACTAAAGATTTCTTGGCTTTTGGTTTCTTCAACTTCTTTCCCATTTTCCCCGGGCTTTCCTTCTTAGCGAGTTTGAAGGAGCCGGAGGCGCCCTGTCCCTTTATCTGCACCAGAGACCCTGTCTCCACCTTCCTCTTGATCGTTAACCTGATCTGGGAGCCGCGCTTCCCCACATCCACTCCACTGCCAGCCAAAGCTTTCTTTATCGCGGCCAGGGACATCCCCTTGCGATCGCTGCAACCCGCCACAACATTGAGGATCTGCTCGCCTAACTTGGGACCGGCTGCCGCAGGTCGGGGAGCCGCCTTCTTCTTCCTGGGAGACTTCACTTGAGCGGGAGCGGCTGGAGGAGCCGTTTCGGCGGCTGCAGTTTCAGTCATATCCGAGAGTGTGTGGAAAATCTGTGTGAGTCAGAACTGGATCCGAAATGAACCCAGTGGTGGCGGCACAGAGCAACTTAAAGGCAGAGAGCGGACGGAGCAGAGACAAGCTGCTGTCAGCTCCCGGCTCCTCCAGCCTCTCTGTGTTTCTCTCTCCTAGTAAGAAGTTTAACAACACCAGGTTAAAGTCCAACAGGTTTATTTGGTAGCAAAAGCCACACAAGCTTTCGAGGCTCTGAGCCCCTTCTTCAGGTGAGTGGGAATTCTGTTCACAAACAGAACTTATAAGACACAGACTCAATTTACATGAATAATGGTTGGAATGCGAATACTTACAACTAATCCAGTCTTTAAGAAACAAAACAATGGGAGTGGGGAGAGCATCAAGACAGGCTAAAAAGATGTGTATTGTCTCCAGACAAGACAGCCAGTGAAACTCTGCAGGTCCACGCAACTGTGGGAGTTACAAATAGTGTGACATAAATTCTGATTCTAGGATCGCATGATAAAGACTCAGGAGGAAAAAAGCAGAAATATTTATGTGAAATAGTGTGACATAAACCCAATATCCCGGTTGAGGCCGTCCTTGTGTGTGCGGAACCTGGCTATCAGTTTCTCTCTCCTAACAAACTCTCCCATTGCAATGAAATTCCGCCTCTCCAGAGATCCAGCTCACATCCTTCATGTCTCTGACACACGAATGTTTGCTGTTGAAAAGGTTTCACTCGAACTGAGAACTCCATTTTCCACTGAAACCCGTTTTACTGCTGCACTGATCGCGCTCTCACACGCGATAGCTGACATGTTCTCTACTTTTCCACTGAAATCTTGAATTTAGCGAAACAATTGCCTTGAAATCTCACTTTGGGGCTCAGCAGGGGGATTAAGGGAATCTTTGATTGGAAAATTGTTTTATTTTACACGAGAGACTCGGTGATCTCATGATCAGAACAGACACACAAACACAGTTGGATTAGTCTGACTCCTCCGTCCCTTTCATACACTCTCTCTTCCACAATATTCACATCTACACATTCACAGGACAAAACTTTCACCAACTGTAAGGTCCCAGGACGGAATTTCTCCTCCTTTTAGCCTTTGCTCTGTATCCCGGGGGCGTCGTTATAGTTTTTCGCCTCAGTAACTGTTAAACACTCTGAGTCCCGCTCCCCACAGATTGTCGTTGAATTCATTCATGGAATGTGAGTGTCGCTCTCTGGGTCAGCATTAGTTGCCCATCCCTAATTGCCCTTGGAAAGGTGGCGCTGAGCTGCCTTCTGGAACCGCTGCAGTCCATGGGGTGTACGGCCACATCTGTAAACCAGATTCCGCGGCAACAGACAGTTATAGCTGTTTTTTCAGTTATTATAGCGGTTGCAGACATCATTGTGTTTCTTTAGGGTGAAGATACAAATTAACTGCTCTCGGAGTCTCTCAATTTTCCTGTTTTATTTGTTTTTCCTGCACTGACAGGTAACAGTAAATCACAACCTCAACAACCAGTGACAGCCAGTTAAATATTCATCCCCCACTCGCTGATAATGGAGTTTCTGACAGTGGCAGACATGTTCTGACCATCCTCCGATTGGGCCCGAAGGTGACCAGATTCACTGTCAGAGCTGGACTTTCAGACTGAGGGGGTGGCAGAGCCAGGTGAGTGATGGTGGTGACTGTGCGAACATTTGACCAAGGGTCAGTTTCTGGCCATCACAGTGGTAATTCATTTAATTATCTATCGCAGGTCAGAACAATAGGTGGGCACTCCTAAAATAAAATTGACTAAAAATTCTCATCATCGCTGTGTTTCGAATGGAAAATCCACATTCAATTTGCTTTCAGCTGAAATGTTGTTCAAATGAAATTAAAGACCTCAAAACTAATCAATGAGTTCTCAGTCAGAAACAATAGTAAAAAGAAAGGTGGCCTAAACTGTCCAGAACTATGAGACAAGCCAAGTTCAGTTTACAAACTGTGCTATGGACACATCTGGTATCTGATGAAATCAGCAACTCAGGAAGTTCAGTAATTATAACGAATGAAAATAACGGTTGTTTAAGCAGAGTGAGCGATGGTGGTATAGGGGTGAGCATAACTGCCTTCCAAGCAGATGACCCAGGTTTGATTCCTGGCCAATGCATTGGTCATTTATTTTGAACCTTATCCACGGCCTCTTGTGTTTTAAACTGAGTGGACAAAAACAGGGCGAACGAAACTTTTGACAGGAATGAAATAAAATGCAGATACCTTTTTCATTTTTTGTTCGGACATAATTCTTTTTTAATGAAAAATATTGGAAGAGAAAATCAAGTCTCTGACCGAATAAATGAATTTTCAGCCAGACACAAAGACTCAAAGTAAAAGTAGAGGAACAAATTTCAGCTCCCACACTGTGTGTTGCGCAATCCTGGTGCCTGATGAAGTTAATATGAACTTTACTGAGGTGGTTACATTATTCTGACAAATAAGATCTGCCAAAAGATAAAATACTGGAAAATCTCAGCAGGTCTGACAGCATTTGTAAAGAAAGAAAAGAGCTGATGTTTCGAGTCCAGATGACTCTTTGTCAAAGCTTTGACAACGGATCGTCTGGACTCGAAACGTCAGCTCTTTTCTCTCCTTACAGATGCTGCCAAACTTGCTGAGATTTTCCAGCATTTTCTCTTTTGGTTTCAGATTCCAGCATCCGCAGTGATTTGCTTTAATTTGTTAAATAAGCAGCTGCTGTGGCCGCGTGGTTAAGGCGTTGGATTTGAAACCCGATGGGGTTTCTCCGTGCAGATTCGAGCCCCGCTGCCAGCGAGTGTGATTGGAAATGTAGGCTTTAGACAGCCACAGAGTTGCAAATCCTATTTTTTTGGAAAGAATTATTTGGATCTCCAGCATGCTTTCAGCTACATAACAAGAAGGTGAGCTTGGAAAGGACACCTGAGTGTCCTCAGTCTGGCAAGGACAAGACAGGCCGAATGGATTCCTTCTATGCTGTTACATTTCTCTGGTTCTTTCTAAGGTGACATGAGGAAAATCAAAGCATGAGCAGAATGACAAAGGCATCAACAGGGGCACAAGGACAAAACAAGGTCTCACGTCAGAGGAAGATTTTTATTAATGACAAACAGAACATAAGAAATACATTTATTTAATTGAGCTGGATCCTGGAAAATGAAACAAACTTCGAACCAATCAGTGCCTGTCTGAGAACTGGCAAGGAATATGGCTGACATTGATCCGGTTCATAGTGAATTTGTTTATAGAATAATAGAATCATGCAGTACAGAAGAGGCTCTTCGGCCCATCGAGTCTGCTCTGACATCGAAGAAGCATCTGATCTCCAATCAAATCACATCTACCACCACTTGACCCATAGGCCTGAATGTTATGATATGCCAATTGCTGAACACATACTTTGAAAGGATGTGAGGCAACTTGCCTCCATCACCTTCCAAGGCAGCGCATTCCCGACCGTCACTACCCTTGGGTAAAAATGTTTTTCCGCACATCCACCCTAAACATCCTGCCCCTCACATTGAACCTATGTCCTCTTGTTACTGACCCTTCAACCAAGGGGAACAGCTGCTCCTATCCACTCTGTCGATGCCCTCATAATTTTGTACACCTCGATCAGGTCCCCCCTCAGTATTCTCTGCTCTCAAGAAAACAATCCAAGCCTCCCCAATCTCCCTTCAGAACTTACATGTTCCATCCCAGACAGCATCATGGTGAATTTCCTCTGCACCCCCTCCAGTGCAATCACATCCTTCCTATCTTGTGGCGACCAAAACTGCACACAGTACTCTAGCTGTGGCCCCACCAAAGTTCTATGCAACTCCAACATGACATTTTATTGCAGTCGATGCCCCGATTGTTAAAGACAAGTGCCCCATATGTTTTTTTTTCACCATCCTACTAACATACCCTTCTACCTTCAGAGATTATGGACAAACACGCCAATGTCCCTATATTCCACAGAACTTCCAAGTGCCATGCCCTTCATTGAATAATTCCTTGCCAAATTATTCCTTCCAAAGTGTGTTACCTCACATCTTTCGGGGTTAAATTCCACCTGCCACTTATCCGCCCATTTGACTATCCTGTCTATATCTTCTTGCAGACTAAGAAACTCACCCTCCCTTTCACCACCCAGCCAATCTTTATGCCATCTGCAAAGTCACTCATCCTACCCCGTCATTTATATTAATGATTTGGATGAGAATTTAGAAGGCATGGTTAGTACGTTGGCAAATTACACCAAGATTGGTGGCAGAGTGGACAATGAAGAAGGTTACCTCGGATTGCAGTGGGATCTTGATCAATTGAGTCAATGGGCCAATGAATGGCAGATGGAATTTGATTTAGATAAATGTAAGGTGATGTATTTTGGTGGATTAAACCACGACAAGACCTATTCAGTTCATGGTAAGACGTTGGGGTGAGTTATAAAACAAAGAGATCTCGGGGTACAGGTTCATAGCTCCTTGAAAGTGGAGTCACATGTGGACAGGGTGGTGAAGAAGACATTCGACATGCTTGGTTTCAGTGGTCAGAACATTGAACATGGGAGTTGGGACATCTTGTTGAAATTGTACAAGACATTCGTAAGGCCACGTTTGGAATACTGTGTACAGTTCTGGTCACCCTATTATGGGAAGGAAGGATATTAAACTAGAAAGAGTGCAGAAAAGATTTATTAGGATGCTACCAGGATTTGATGGTTTGAGTTATAAGGAGGGGTTGGATAGACTGGAACTTTTTTTTCCCCTGGAGCACAGGAGACCTAGAGGTGATATAACGAGGCCTATATCATAATGAGGAAATAGATAAGGTAGATAGCCAACAGCTTTTCCCCACAATAAGGGAGTCTAAAACTAGAGAACATAGGTTTACGATGAGAGGGGAGGGATACAAAAGGGTCCAGAAGGGCAATTTATTTCACACAGAGTGGTGTGTGGAACGAGTTGCCAGAGGTAGTAGAGGCGGGTACCATTTTGTCTTTTAAAAATAATTTAGACAATTACATGGGTGAGCTGGATATACAGGGATATGGACCAAACACGGGCAATAGGGACGAACTGAATGGCAAAAATTGGGCGGCATGGACATGTTGTGCCGAAGGGCCTTTTTCCATGCTGTGAACCTCCATGACTCGATTTATTGACACAAACAGCAAATCCAAATTATTTTTCCCTGCTGCCATCTCCTGGCTGAACGCAAGTTGTGCAACAAGGTCACGATTCAATCAAACCTTCATAGATTGGAGTGAAATAACATCAACATGGTTCTGACCGATTAACATGATTGCAAAACATGATATTAATCAAATTCCATGTCCCAAGGATCTGCTTTCTGATTGGGCGACCCTGCTCACCCCGATCTATCGGAAAGTGTAAAACTCCCAGAACGGGAATGTCGGTTATATAATTCTCTAAGCTGTTATTTCTCTGCCACTTGATTGCTTGTGTATTCGTTCTATAAATACAGAGGGGGTGACAGAGCCAGGTGGTGTTGTGGTGACTGTGCGAGCATTTGACCAAGGGTCAGTTCCTGACCCAGAGTTTTGACTTATTTAATTGTCTATCTCTGGTCAGAACAGAAGGGGGACACTCCTAAAAAAAATCACCAAATATTCTCATCATCCATGTGTTTCTAACATAAAATCCAGCTTCAATTTCCGTTCAGTGGAAACTTTGTTCAAATGAACTGCAAATCTAATCAGAGTTATCAGTCAGAAACAACAGCAAAAAGGTGGCTCAAACTGTCCAGAGAAACGAGACAAGTGAAGTTCAGGTTAAAAAAATGGGCCAAGGACACACCTGGTGTCTGCTGAAATCAGCAACTAAGGTAGTTTTGTAATTATAACTAATGAAAATAACAACTGCTTACGCAGAGTGAGCGATGGTGGTCTCGTGGTGAGCATAGCTGCCTTGACCCGGGTTCGATTCCCGGCCATCGCATTGGTAATGTGTATTGGACATTATCGGCGCCCTCTTGTGGTTTACACGCAACATTTGACTGAAATGAAGTGGACTTTATTTTTCGGATGCAGAATTCGGGTTCAATTTGATTTTAATGAAAGGTTATTGAAAAAGAATAACAAGTCTCTGAACTAGTGAATGAGTTCTGGATCAGAGACAAAGATACAAATTAAAAGGAGACGAACAAATTTCAACTCACACGCTGTGCTCTGCATCATTCCGGTGCCTGATAAAGGTCCGTGAATGTTGCTAAGGCGGTTACATCACAGTAGCAAATAAGCAGCTACGATGGCCGAGTGGTTAAGGCGTTGGACTTGAAATCCAATGGGGTTTCCCCGCGCAGGTTCGAACCCTGCTCGCAGCGGGTGTGATTTGAAATATTAACTCTACTGCTTCAAGGCAGCCACTGGCTCAAAGAAGGTTCGCAAAGTTTTGGCATTTAGTATTTGGATCTCCATCGTGCATTCAGCTGCATGGCTCCGGGCTGGGCGCAGGAACATGGGCTTGGAAAGGACACCTGGGTGTCCTTATTATTTTGTAAATTGAATTTGTGTCTTTATATGCCCTGTTGTGAATAGAACACCCACTCACCTGATGAAGGAGCAGCAAGCTTTGTTACCAAATAAACCTGTTGGACTTTCACCTGGTGTTGTGAGATTTCTTGCTGTGGACTGGCATGGACTGGCATGGCAGGATAGGTTCAATGGCTTCCTTCTGTGCTGTTATTTTTCTATAATTCTTCCTGTGGTTCGATGAGAAAATTCATAACATGAACATTTTCTTTTAAAAGCAGCATCAAGGCACAAAGGCAAAATACGGTCTCATGTCAGAGGAAGATTCTTATGCAATGGCATAAGAATGCACACAGAGCATAAAAATACATTTCATCAGAATACATTGAATGAATATTTCAAAATGCTGCTTCGGTGATATCACATCATGTTCATTCAAACACATTGCAACAAGCTGGTCATTACTGGGCGTTCTGTATTCCTCGTTATAACAGTTTGGGAATGGAAGGAGCAGGTTCACATCTGCACATTGACAGGATCAAACTGTCTCAGATTGACAGCTCCCAGGACAGACTTTCCTCTCCTCTCGCTCTGTGCTGTGGATTCTCAGGGATTAGTTGGGGTTTCCCAGCTCAGTAACTGTAAAAGCCTCTGAGGCCAGCAATGCTCACAGTATCTGCTCCCCAAATTCAGGGGGCTGCAGCCAATCAGAGTTGTGCCTGATTTAACCCAGAACTGGTTGAAATGATGAAATTGTTCACAAGCTGAATTCTATTTGATCAGATGAAGATACAGATTGTGTGCACTCAGTCACTAAACAACAATAGCCCGCCTTCATATCGAGTGGATGAGAGTGGGTGGAGGGAGAGACAGAGACAGAGACAGAGTGAGTTAGGGTGGTGAGAAACAGACGGCCAGACAATGTCTCAGTGACAGAAATCCTTGTAAATTCCAGCTTTAGCCAGAAAGATTCTCTTGGAGAAACAGAAGCTGCAGTATGTGGAAGAGACACGTTATTAATCCCACACTCAGGAACAGTGCTGCCTTTTGACAGAAGAGATGGGGAGAGGCAAAATAAACTGAATGGTCCAGTTCTAAACAGTGTGCAGGCTCAGAGGGAGTAGGTTCAGGAAGATATTTGAAAGTGAGACAGTTTAGGAGAGTCGCTTGCAAAGTGGATGGGATCCTTGGCTTCACAAATGGAAGCACTGAATATCCATTGGATCCCGCATAATCCACAGTGTAAAAGGAGGCCATTTGCCCATTGCATCTGCACTGACTCTCTGGAAGAACATCTTTCGCCCATGGCTAACCCTCTTACTCTACACATCTTGGGTCACTAAGGGGCAATATATCATGTCTAATCCATTTATTCTGCACATCTTCAGTCTATGGGAGGAAACTGGAGCACCTGGGGAAACCCATGCAGATACAGGGAGAATGTGCAAACTCCACACAGTCAGCCATGGAGGAATTGAGCATGGGTCTCTGGCGCTGTGAAGCAGCAGCGCTAACCAGTGCCACTCTGCTGGTGCAACTTTAACAATCCAATTCCTTTCTGAATGCCTCACTTGAAGCTGCATCACCACATTGTCAGACAATGCATCCCAGAGCTGAACTACTCGCTGCGGGAAAGGGTTTTCTCATTATGCTTCAATCACTAATGAAGGGTCAGTAAATTGGTCCACGGGGGTGAAAGGGTTTCATATGATGTGACCCTTCGTAAACTGGGTCTGTATTCTCTGTGATTCACAAGCATGAGAGGCAAAACATTAAAACATACAAGATTCTGAAGGGGTTTGATTTTGTGGACATTGGGAGATTGCATAAGCTGGCTCAGTGTAAGGATCAGATCATTTCGGACTGACATGAGAATAAATTTCTGCACTCATTGGGTTGTGATCCTTTGACATGCTCCATTGTTGAATACACTAGTGGTGGCACAGTGGTTAGCATTGCTGCCTCAAAGCACCAGGGAACTGGGTTCAATTCCACCTTGGGTGATTGCCTGTATGATGTTTGCACATCCTCCCCATGTTTGCAATTCATCCCATTCTCCAAAGTTTAGATGGATTGACCATGCTAAACTGCCTGTTAGTGTCCCAAATATATTGGTTAGGGGGATTAGCAGAATATGTGGGGTTACCGGGATAGGTTCTGGGTGGGATGCTCTGTCAGAGAGTCAGTGCAGATTCAATGGATCAAATGGCCTCCATCTGCACTGCAGGTTATGACAGTCGATGACAATTAAGGCTGAGATAGACAAATTTTGGTTTCTCAGGGAATCAAGGGAGTGAGGAGTAAAGTGGAGTTCAATCCCAAGATCTGAAACTCCATAAGCAGCTGGTATGCCCACACCTGGAGTCTGCACCCACAGTTTGGAACCCACACTTTCAAAAAGATATACAGCTGATAGAAAGAGTGCAAAGCTGTGTAACCAGGAAAATGGAAGGCATGAGGGGAATACTTAGTGAGGGATTAAGAATTATTGGATTGCAACCTTTCAAGAGGTTGATTTATGGTTTAGTTCAAATTTATAAATTGATACATGACCTTATTACCCAAGCTTGAAAAGTTCTTTATTCGGAGTTACCATAGTTTTGGTGATCGTCAGTATCAACTACAGAAATTTGATTCACATCTTAATAGTCACAGTTTGTTTTCTCCCCAATAGAACTGCTGATATTTCAAATGATTTTGTTAGGAATGCTGAAAATGTAGTGACTTTTTAGAAAACTTGTCAGAAATATAGTGTGATTCCTATCTATGTATTGTCTGATGATGTTGCTGTTCTTGTTTTAATACTGTGCCTCTGTGCTTTGCACTGTATGGCAATAAAGACACATAAACCATAATTGTTTTGAATGGTTTAACATTATTGATGGGCCACATAGTAAATGTCTGCCCTTATTTCCTGTGTTCTTGTGACTGGACAAGACACAAGCATGGATACTGAGGGGAAAAAAAGGGTGGAAATTGCAGAGGCAATGGTTAAAAGTTTTCTATCCGAGCTAGTTATATGAGTTGTGCCAGAGGACTGGAGAATTGCAAATGACAAATACACTTCTTCAGAAAAGGCTGTGAGGATAAGCCAACTAAAGTCCAATCAGTTTAACCTCAGCAACGTGAAATATTCTCCAAACACTGGAGATTAAATTAACACTCACTTGTGCTGATGTACAATAAGGAAAACACATACATAATGATTAAAGGGGAATCATATTTTACTTGCTTAAGATTTTAATGAGGGTAACAGAAAAGGTTGATGAGGGGAATGTGGTTAATGTGAACATGGACTGCCAAAAAGCATTTTATAAATAAAGGGGCACACAGCAAACTTGTGGTAACATTTGGAGCTGATAGAATAAAAGGGACAGCAGCAACATGGATAGGAATCTGACAGAGTGACAGGAAACACAGCAGTGGGAAATGTTTTTATTTGGAATGGAGGTCGGTTAAAGTGGGATTCCAGGAGGGTTGGTGTTAGGAATCCTGCTCTTCCTGATACACATTAGAGACATCGGCAATGCTGCACAGAGCACACATTCAAAATTGTGGTAATTACACAATACGTGACAGCATTGTGAACTGTGAGGGGGTAGTGTTGAAGCTCAAAGTTACTTCGACAGCTTGTGGATTAGTGAGACAAGACCAATTTAAAGCAGAGAAGTGTGAAATGATTTATTTCAGTGGGAAGTAAAGGGAGAGACAATATGAAAAAAATGATACAATTGTAAAGGCATGCAGGAACAAGGGACTTGTGATTAAATGTGACACTAATAATTGCTGTTTGGGTGACAGGTTGAGAGTGTGGTTAATAAAGTATTTGGGATTGTGAGCTTTATACATAGGGGCACAGTTTACAAGACCAAGCAAGTTATGGGAAAGCTGTATAAAACCCTGGTTTGGCCTCAGTTGGAGTGTTGCATTATCTGCAGGACAGCACTGTTTAGAAAAGAGGGGAAGGCATAAAAAAGGTTGCAATAAATCTCTGGGCGAGGGTCCAGGGATGAAGAAGTTCAGTTGCATCGGGAGATTGGAGAATTTGGGTCTTTGCTGAAGAGAAGGTTGAGAGGAGATTTGATAGAGGTGTTCAGGATTGTGGAGGGAAGTGGAAGGAGCTGACAGGGAGAAGCTGTCATGTCCCAATCTTCCTCTGTCAGGAAGTGTTCCCCAAACTGAATGAACAGGGCACTGTTCCTGGTTACACTTCTCTGGCAATGCTAAATATTCCGAGTATTTGTTTTAATGTGTAATATTTAAGATAATTATACAAACACAACAAATTGTTTAGAGTAAAGAAGAGACATTAAAAGTGAAAATTCATGTTGACATCTCTCTGCTGGGCTTTGAGTCTTTCCAGTATGGGCCACTGATCTGATTAATCCAATGATGCTTTTCCCAGTCGCCTGCGTAACATGGCTTGAATCCTGGACTTTCAGTTTTTGAACTGCACAGCAGAGCGTTTAAGAAAGTATTGGGGCTGAATGGCCTCATCTGTGCTCCAGTCCTCCTTCCGTCTGGTGAGCTGATCTGACACCCACCCCAGAGTGGAGTTGCTGCACAGATTGCCTTAAAAATGGTCTCTCAGCTGAGGGAATAACTGTGAATCTCATCACCACTTCCATCCTGACTAATTTCCTCCACTTCAAACCGTCCATCAATGCCAGAAGGAGTCAGAACTGGAGTCGGAGTCTCCACCAATGATTCAGTCCCATCTTTGACCACTTGAGCATCCTGCCTTGCCTCACATCTTCTCTGTTCTCCAGCAGCGATGATGTTCCAGGGTCTTGGCTACTCTGAATGGCCTGTTCGAGGATCGCCTTGCTCCAAAGCAGCTGCCTTTTGATGTTTGTCAGCAAGTTGTTGAAACTTGGCTCTTCACCTCCAACTTCAGACCAATCGGGGACTTCCACCTTCCAAGCTTCTGGGGCTGGTTGAGCAGAAACAACAATAATTGAGGATTTTGCAGTGTTGCCACATTCGAGCAGATTTCCACCTGGGGCATTTCATTAAACACCGGCTTTTTCACTTCATTAACAACTATAGGAATGGCAATGCAATGTATTGGCCCATTTATCCTCACATAGGATTTCGCACATCATGTTGAAGTTGCACAAGACATTGGGAAGGCCACACTAGGAATACCGTGTGCAGTTCTGGTCACCCTATTATAGAAAGACCATTATTAAATTTGAAAGAGTGCAGAAATGATTTACTAGGATGCTACCGGGACTTGATTGTTTGAGTTATAAGGAGAGGCTGAATAGACTGGGACTTTTTCCCTGGAGTGTAGGAGGCGTGGGGTGATGTTATAGAGGTCTATAAAATAATGAGGGCCATAGATCAGCAAGATAGTCAATATCTTTTCCCAAAGATAGGAGAGTCTAAAAGTGGAGAGCATAGGTTTAAAATGAGAGGGGAGAAACACAGAGGGTGGAGTCTGGAACGAGCTGTCAGAGATAGCAGCAGAGGTGGTTACAATTTTGCCTGGGCGGCATTGATGAGTTGGGCTGAACGGCCTGTTTCCAGCTGTAAATCTCTGTGACTGTATGACTATGACTCCAGCCCTATCCGGAAATGATGCAGGTTGTCACTATCATTGCTGTAAGTGGAGGTGGACAATGCTCATTCACAACATCTGTATTCCGTATGAACAGCTGGCAGGTAGAACACCAAATCAATGGTAAATATTCTGTCAATATCCAGTGAAACTGGGGAACCATGTTAACGGGTCAGTATATTGACAACACAGGACTCTGTGACAATAGCTTCATCCCCAACAGGATGATGTCACCACATCCACAATTTCCCCAGTTTGGAGATTCCAGTCAGGAAGCAAGGAGCAAAGTGTAAGACACCAGAGAAAAGACAAGAGATCTTCATTTCTATCAAACAAATCATGATGTCAGGAGTTCCCAAAGGACAGCCAATAAATGACTTCTTTAAGAGGTCATAGTCATAGAATTTTACAGCACAGATAGAGGCCATTCAGCCCCTCGTCTATGTACTGGCCATCAGCATCTATCTATTCTAATCCCATTTTTCAGCGCGTATTCAAACATGTACGACCTGATGAGGGAACCAAACGTAACATTTCCACATTTGCTGACAACACAAAACTGGCGGAATTGTGAGTTGAAGGAGAATGCATGGAGGCTTCAAGGTGATTTGGACAACTTGAGTGAGTGACCAAACACATGGCAGATGCAGTACAACGCGGCTAAACGTGAAGTTCTACATTTTGGTGTGAAAAACAGAAAGGACAGGATGAGAGGAGATCTGATTAAAACATAAAATTCTAACAGGGCTGGACAGATTAGCTGCAGGAAGGATGCTTTCCTTGGTTGGGGAATGTAGAACAAGAGGACACAGTCTTAGGATACGGGGTTCACCATTTAGGAAGAGGAGGAGGAGAGATTTCTTCACCCATAGGGTGGTGAACCTGTGGAATTCTCTACCTCAGAAGCTGTGGAGACCAAGTCACTGCATATATTCAAGAAGGAGAGAGAGGTTTTTTTTAGATTTTACTGGCATCAAGGGGTATTGGGAAAAATGTGAACATGGAATTGAGATAGAGGATCAGCCATGATCACATTGAATGATGGAATAGACTCGAAGGGCTGAATGGCCGACTCCTCTTCCCAGTTTCTATTTTTTCAAGTTCTGATGAAAGGTCACAGACCTGAAACACTAACTCTGTTTCTCTCTCTAAACAGATGCTGCACAATTTGCTGAGCTTGCTTTTCTGCTTTCATTTCAGATTTCCAGCTTCCGAACAGAACCCAGCCAGAGTCAGCACCTTCAGTAGAGAGGGAGAGAGGGACCAGTGAGTGTAGAACTGAACCCAGCCAGAGTCAGCACCTTCAGGAGAGAGAGAGAGGAACCAGTGAGTGTAGAACTGAACCCAGCCAGAGTCAGCTCCTTCAATAGAGAGAGAGGAACCAGTGAGTTAGAACTGAACGCAGCCAGAGTCAGCACCTTCAATGGAGAGAGAGAAACCAGTGAGTGTAGAACTGAACCCTGCCAGAATCAGCACCTTCAACAGAGAGAGAGGAACCAGTGAGTTAGAACTGAACCCAGCCAGAGTCAGCACCTTCAGTAGAGAGAGAGAAACCAGTGAATGTGGAACTGAACGCAGCCAGAGTCAGCACCTTCAGGAGAGAGAGAGAGAGAGGAACCAGTGAGTTAGAACTGAACCCAGCCAGAGTCAGCACCTTCAGTAGAGAGAGAGAGGAACCAGTGAGTTAGAACTGAACGCAGCCAGAGTCAGCACCTTCAATAGAGAGAGAGGAACCAGTGAGTGTGGAACTGAACCCAGCCAGAGTCAGCACCTTCAGTAGAGAGGGAGGAACCAGTGAGTGTAGAACTGAACCCAGCCAGAGTCAGCACCTTCAAGAGAGCGAGAGAGAGAGAAACCAGTGAGTGCAGAACTGAACGTAGCCAGAGTCAGCATCTTCAGGGGAGAGGGAGGAACCAGTGAGTGTGGAACTGAACCCAGCCAGAGTCAGCACCTTCAGAGGATAGAGAGGTAACTAATCTAAACCCTGTATTCAAGAACAGATGATGTGGAGATGCCGGTGTTGGACTGGGGTAAACACAGTAACAGTTTTAACAACACCAGGTTAAAGTCCAACAGGTTTATTTGGTAGCAAATGCCATTAGCTTTCAGAGCGCTGCTCCTTCGTCAGATGGAGTGGAAATCTGCTCTCAAACAGGGCACAGTTTGCCCTGTTTGAGAGCAGATTTCCACTCCATCTGACGAAGGAGCAGCGCTCCAAAAGCAAATGGTATTTGCTACCAAATAAACCTGTTGGACTTCAAGAACAGAGGCAGAAAAGAAAGAGGGAACCAATGAACAGTGAGCTGAACGCCGGTCAGAGGGCAGTTGCTGGAGTCCATCATCAAGCATTTGGAAAGCAGGGTTATAATCAGCATGGATTTAAGGGAGGGAAATCACGCTTGACAATACTACTGGAATTCTTTGAGGATGTAACTAGGAGAGTTGACCAGGAAGAACCTGTGGATGCGGTTTATTTAGACTTTCAGAAGGCTTTGGACAAGGTCTCACATGACGTTTTTAAGTTTTAAAGGTTAATTTGTTTTTTAGTGTCAGAAGCAGGTTTACATTAACACTGCAATGAAGTTATTGTGAAAATCCTCCACTCGCCAGACTCTGCTGCCTGTTCAGGGAGAATTTAGCATGACCAATATACCTAACTAGCACATCTTTCAGATTGTGGGAGGAAACTGGAGCACCCAGAGGAAACCCACATAGATGCAGACGTACATAGATGTACGTGCAGACTTCACAGTGACAGTGACCCAAGCCAGGAGTCGAAGCCGCGTCCCTGGCGCTGTGAGACAGCAGTGCTCACCACTGTGCCACCTCTCTACTATATAAAATTAAAGTACATGGGATTGCAGGTAGTGCCTTGTGATGTAAAGAAAGCTGGTGAACAGACAGGAAGCAAAGAGATGGCATAAATGGGTATTTTTCCAATTGGAAGGCAGTGATTAGTGGGGTACCGCAGGGATCTGCGCGAGGACCCCAACTGTTCATATTATATATTAATGATTTGGACACGGGAGCTAAATGTATTATCTCCAAATATGTAGATGATACAATTGTGTGGGAGGGTGAGCTTTGAGGGGCATGCAGAGATCCTCCAGCGTGATTTGGACAGGCTGAGTGTGTGGGCATCTACATGGCAGATGTAGTATTATGTGGATATTATGGCAGATGATGAAATTTGAATTCACTATGAATCTGCAATCAAAAATCTAATTGTCGCTTGTCATTGAACCCTATCTGGTTTACTAATGTCCTCTAAGCAAGGAATTCTGCTGGGCCAGAGTGTGTTTGAATTGTCACGTCTAAAGGTAACAAAAGCATGGATGAGGGTTTCAGGGACGGGTGAGTTGAGGTATTACAAACACTGTGTGATGTTACACAGCTGGAAATAGGTGATCTTGGTGAAGGAACAGATATGTGGTTGGAATCTTATTTCCGAGTCTGATGAGGTGCCAAGATTATGAGGGTTTGTTTCAAACTCGGACATTGACAGTGGGAGATGGACTCAGTGACTGAGAACAGAATTTGTAGTGGAAACATTGGTCTTCCAAATATTTAATTAGGGGAATTCTCTGCTTAGCCAGTACTCGAGGTCGGAGAAGGAGTGTAATAACTTAATAACAGGGGATTGGTTGTGAGGGGTGATGGTGAGGTAGAGCTGGGTGTTATCAGCAGACATGTGAAAACTAACACTGTGCTTTCAGATAATATCACTGTGGGGTAAGGTGTAGATGAAAAATAGGAAGGAGCCAAGGATATATCCTTGGGTGATTTCGGTGGTAACAGAACAGGATGGGAAGAGAAACCATTGCAGGTGATACTCTGCATATGACCAGAAAGATAAGAATGGAACCGGCCGAGTGCAGTCTTACCCAGCTGAACAATCCCTCCTCATCTCCTCATCCTTCTCAACCTACCCACACCTTTGACATGGTTGACTGCCCCATTATGCTCCAATACCTTCCCACTGTCAGGTCAGTGTGCACAGCAGGTGAAGATGTTAATGTACCTGACATCCTGGGAAAACTAATGATGGATGAAGGGCTGGGCCTCAGTAAACGAGTGGAGAGAAAGCTGGAGTTCTCAATCATCTTCATCTCGAGCGGCAGCTCCTCCCTCTCAATATGTGTGGTGAGATCAGGCCATTCTGCTCAGTCAGGAACACCCAGACTGACTGTAAGAGAGAGAGAGGCTGTAATTAGAACCAAACAATAAGGGAGATTCACTCAAAGTAACCAAGCCCCATCCCAAAACAGAGCACAGGAAGATCCCAGTATCTAACCGTGGCCTCTGCAAAGTGAGCTGCTCTAACCTGCTGTGACACTGAGCCCAACACACAAAGCACGGGAAGATCCCAATTTCTGTGCTGATTGGTCTGACTCCAGGGAGTTTGCAGTGCCACTATTGCCCTCTTTTTAGGGCAGTGCCGCTATTGCTGAGACGGGGAACTGCAGCGTGACATGTTTACACAGGAAGCTGCCATTGGAAACACTAAGCTGCGGATTTATAGAATCCGACAGTGCAGGAGGAGGCCATTCTGCCCATCGAATCTGCACCAACTACAATCCCACCCAGGTTCTACCCCCAGCACTGACCCGAGCTGGTCCCCATGAAACGAAGGAGCAGTTTAGCATGGCCAATCCACCTAACCCGCACATCTCTGGACTGTGGGAGGAAACCGGAGCACCCGGAGGAAACCCACGCTCCCCACGCTGTGAGGCAGGAGTGCTAACCACTGTGCCACCCCATTTACAGCCGGGCAGGATGAGATTACCGCTACCAAAACCCTTCACCCATCCGGTGCCCCGCTGTGGATGGATCCGGACCCGGGGACTGAAGCCACTGGCGGGACATTTGCTGCCGCTCCGCGCGGTGTCTGATGGGCCTGCGACCGACAGCTGGGAAAACCAATCGGAAATTGACGCATCGCGATTATCCAATGGCCGCTCTGCGCCCACTGAGTGACAGCTGCGTTATCCAATCAATGGGTTCCATAGTCAGAAGTTCGAGACCATTGAAAATGATGCTCCCAATTGTAACCAATCGCAGACCGCGTTGCTAACAACAACAGCCCCACAATGTGATTGACATCTTGTCTAGCCAATCGTAACGCAGTGTCCAATCGGACTGTGCCGCTCGTGCGCGACTGCCGGTCCGATGGTCGTGGGTTATCGTTGATATTTGCCCTCTTTTTCGGTCAAACCAAATAAACAAACTCGTGAGCGTCACTCCCAGCCCAGCGTCATTGCGTCATTCAATTCGATCCGGAGCTGAAACCAATGAGAAATCAAAGAGCTGGAGGCGGAAAGAATCCTTAAAGTGGAACCGAAAACACAATTATAGTTGTACAATTATAATTCGTTGATGGCAGTTAAAGCGGCAAAAGGATTGCGGAAAGTCAGAGGATGCAAAAGCTGAAACCCGCGGGAAAGGAAGGAGGAAAGAAATGAAGGGAACAGGCGACAGAAATGAACGAGAGGAAAGCAAGCTGGAAGCCAGGGGCTTTTAGAGAGGGTATTCCAGAGCTGAAACCCAGAGAGTTGAAAGTACGAATATCACTGGTGGAGTGAACCAAGTAAGAAGTCTCACAACACCAGGTTAAAGTCCAACAGTTTTATTTGGTCGCAAAAGCCACTAGCTTTCAGAGCGCTGTTCCCTCATCAGGTAAGTCAGGTAACGTGATGAAGGAGCAGCGCTCCGAAAGCTCGTGGCTTTTGCGACCAAATAAACATGTTGGACTTTAACCTGATGTTGTGAGACTTCTTACCACGAGGGCAGAATCAGTGGAGCTCAGATATCTCAGAGGATTGTTATGCTGGAGTTGATGAAAGGGAGGAAGAGCTGAGGATATGGAGGGTTTTGGAAACACGGATAAGAATGTTAAAATTGAGATATTGCTTAACCACGAGTCAGTGTTTGTCACTGAGCACAGGGTTGATGCATGAACGGTATCTGGAGTAAATTCTGATTTAATGATGAGAAATCAATTAGCAGCTTTCTGGACACAGCAGCACAATAAATCGGATCAGAAGTGGACCACTTGGCCCCTCAAGCCTGCTGCTCCATTCAATAGGATCATGTTTTAGATTCCAAACCACAGAATCTTTACAATGCCGTAACAGCCCATTTGGTCCATCAAGTCTACACTGCCTTATTGAAATTGCGCGCTACCTAATCCCACTCTCCCGCCTCACAGCCCCAGAGACCCGGGTTTGCTCCTGGCCTTTGCTGACTGTGCAAATTTTGCACATTCTCCCCCGTGGGTTTCCTCTGGGTGCTCTGGTTGACTCCCACGATTCAAAGATGTGCAGCTTCGGTGGATTGGCCATGTTAAATGTTCCTTTAGTTTCCAAAGATGTATACATTAGGAACTGAATCTGTGCAATTTTGACACTTATTTTGAAATTTTCCCCCTGGTTCTTGATGAACGCTTGACTGGAACATGAAAAACTCTATAATTGAATCCCTACATTGCAAAAGGTGGCCATTCGGCCCATTGAGTCTGCACTGATTCTCTGATCTATCCACGCAACCTCAAATATTTATCCTGTTAATCCTCCTAATCTAAACATACTGGGAGACATAAGGGTAAATTTAGCATGGTAAATCCAACTTACCCTATCAATGGAGTGTGGGGGGAAACCAGAGCACACAGAGGAAAGCTACGTGGACATAGAGAAAATGTGAAAAATACGTACAGTCACCCAAGGCCTCAATTGAGTCCAGGTCCCTGTCATTCTGCAGCAGCAGTGCGAAAGCCACCCTTATTTCTCTTCCATAAGACCATAAGACAGAGGAGCAGAATTAGGCCACTCAGCCCATCGAATCTGTTCCGCCATTTTTCTCATTCCCATTCTCCTGTCTTTTCCCCATAACCCCTGATCCCCTTATTACTCAAGAATCTATCTATCTCTGTCTTAGATTCACTCAACGACCTGACCTCCACAGCCTTTTGCAGCAAAGATTTCCATAGATTCGCCACTCTCTGGCTGAAGAAATTCCTCCTCATCTCTGTTTAAAGGAACGTTCCTTTCGTCTGAGGTTGTGCTCTGGTTGTAGTTTTTCCTACAAGTGGAAACATCCTCTCTGTGTCCACTCTCTCCAGGCCGCCCAGTATCCTTTAAGTTTCAATAAGATCCCCCCTCATCCTTGTAAACTCCAACGAATACAGACCCAGAGTCCTCAACCGTGCTTCATACAACAAGCTCTTCGTTCCATGGATCATTCTTGTGAACCTCCTCTGGACCTTTTCCAAGGCCAGCACATCCTTCCTTAGATACGGTGCCCAAACTGCTCACAATACTCCACACGGTGTCTGACCAGAGCCTTTGCCAGCCTCAGAAGTACATTCGTGCTATTGTATTCCACCCCTCTCAACATTGCATTTCCCTTCCAAACTGCCGACTGAACCTGCACGTTTACCTTAAGAGAATCCTGAACAAGGACTCCCAAGTCCCTTTGTGCTTCTGAGTTCCTGAGCATTTCACAATTTAAAAAGTAATCTGTGCCTCCATTCCTCCTTCCAAAGTCCGTAACCTCACACTTTCCCACATTGTTTTCCTTCTGCCATTTCTCTGCCCACTCTCCCAGCCTTTCCAAATCCTTCTGCAGCACACCTGCTTCCTCAATGTTACGTTTCCCTCTACAGGTCCTCACAGACTTCTTTCCGTGAGGAAAAATACCCAACTTCTCAATCGAAGAAGTTCATTGTTCAAATTCATTGCTACAAATCTTTGTCAACAGAATCATTCATGTGAATATCCTTTGCACTCCCTCCACACTTCTTCAAGTGTGGTGCCCAGCACTGGACTCAGTGCTCCAGGTGAGGCCTATCTAGTGTATTTAAAATCTCAACATGATCTTCTTATTCATGTATTCAATCTTCCAATAAAACATAGGGTGTCATTTGCTTTATTACCTGCTCTCTCAACATGCCCAACCACCTTTAATGACTTTTCTACTGAGAAACCGAGATCCCTTTTTTCCTGCATTTCCTTAAGTGTTTCTCCATTTATTTCTCCACACTCTCAAAATGAATCAACTCACACTTCTGTGCATTGAACATCATCTAGTTAGGTGATTGACTCGCCCAGGTGCCCGACTGTGGCAAATTGGGGAATTTCACAATAACTTCATTGCAGTGTTAATGTGAGCCTTACATGTGACTAATAAACTTTACTTTAACTTTACTTTTCTTTACTTTTACTTCATCTGCCACTCGTCTGCCCAGAGGACAGCAATGGAATCATTCACTCAGCATCTACACATTGTTCTGAGCACTAGGGTCTCTCAGAATAATTCACTCGGCCTCTCAACATGGAACAACCACCTCATTCCGGGGGGTAATCTAGTGAACCTTCTCTGTACCGCCTCTAATGCAAGCTTATCTTTTCTCAAATGTGGATACCACAGCTGCACACAGCATTGCAGATGTGGTCTCCATAAATTCCTGTACAATTGTAGCAAGACACTTTTCTTCATCTCCTCCAATTCACGTGCAAAAAACCAAACATGCCATTTGCCTTTGTAATTGCTTGAATGAATAATCCAGATTGTGCTCCGAATTCTCGAGAACATTTTAAATCCGTCACATTTCAAACTCTCCTCAACTCTGAAGAAGAGTCACGGACACCGAAAGCATTAACTCTGTTTCTCCCCCGATAGATGCTGCAAGACCTGCATGAGGTTTCTTGCATTTTCTATTTTTATGTCAAATTTCGTCACTGTGCCATCCTCATCTCCTTTCAGACACATATTTGTAATTTTTTAACTCTCCAGTGACTTAGGCCACCAACTGTCTTGTCATTTAATCAGTGCTGCACTTCTACTTGTTTAGAAACGACAAGAGAACAGTTCACACTCGATTCAGTGATGAATGATGAATGAGAAATTATGTGAGGAGTTGTGACAGAAAATGAGCATCTCCGCCTTCTCCCTGTAACGCGGCAGATAACAATCTAATTCCTTTGGAACGTTTCAATTGAATCTGTATCCACCGCACTTTCCAGCAGTGTATTCCAAACTTTAAACACTCACTGTGTGAAAAATGTTTTCCTCGTCTTCCTATTCCTTCCTTTGCTCATGATGTTCAATCTGTTCTCTCTCATTCTTCATCATTCCACAAGTGGGAACAGTTTGTCCCTATCCATTCTGTCCAGACTTCTCATGACATTTAATACCTGTAAGTGGAACCCCTGATGGAGTGGTAAGATATTTAAACCAGTCGACATTAAGGCATGGATACAACTCGCAGCATTCAGTTAAATGACTTTTAAATACGTTTATGAGCTAACACGAAGTAATGTGAGATGCAGTAATTTCATTCAAATGAGTAATTATGATTGTAAAATACATATGCGGATATTTTGAATGGATTATTATTGACTTTAAGGAAGTTACCAATTGGCAGTAAACCAATCCAGATAACCCTTTGTCAAAGGGTCAGCTGGACTCGAAACACGAGCTCATTTCACTCCTTACAGATGCTGCCAGACCGGCAGAGATTTTCCAACATTTTCTCTTTTGGTTTCAGATGACAGCATCCGCAGTAATTTGGTGTTATTTTAGAGTTGTACTATTGCACCTTATTTAGAGTTGTAGGACTGAGAAACGTCACTAATGAAATGGATTAGATACTTTGGAACTGTTTTCCTTTTACTTTTCATTGTCTCTCTATAATCTTCCTACCAGAATGAATCACTTCACAATTCTCAGCTTTGAATTTCATCTGTAACTTGTCCACGCATTCCGTCATCTTGCCGATGTACTTCTTGAAGTTTTACACCAGGCTCCTCACAGGTCACGATGCTTCCAAGTTTCACATTGTCCACAAATTCTGAAATTGTGCCCTGTGCACCATTACCTCTGTCGAATATATCCTGGTGCATGTTCACAGTATCTACACCTTGTGTGCATATCAAACTGGGTTGAGGCTTATAACAGAAAAGAGGAGCCAATGCAGATACCTGCCTGCATATTCCACGTAAATGCTGCAGAATTGTAGTCAAGTGGTTTTGTTATTATTGTTAAGAGGAAGTAACAGAGGATGGTTTCGATCCATCGGCCTCTGAGCTATGGGCCAAGCACTCTTCAGCTGCGCCACTCTGCTACAGAAAGTCCAACTTCGCTTCCACCCTCCCCCCCCGCCCGCCTCCGCTCCCCAGTCTCCGCCCCCTCCCCCCTCCCCCACGACCCCTGTCCCCTTCTCCCTCCCTCCCCCTCCTCCCCCGTTCCCCCTCCTTCCCCTCCCCCTCCACCTGCCTTCCCCTCCTCCCCCCTCGCCCTCCCCCGCCCCCTCCTCTCCCCTGCTCCCTCCCCCTTTCCCCTCCCGCTCCCCCTCCCCCTCCCATCTCCCCCTCCCCCTCCTTCTCCCCCCTCCCCCTTCCACTCCCCTCTCCCCTCTCTTTCTCCCCATCCCCCCTCCCTCCTTCCCACTCCTCCCTCCCCCCTCTCCTCCTCCCCCTTACCCTACCCCCCACCCCCGCTGCCTATCAATGCAATCAGTCAGATATTCACTTCCACACTTTTGTTTAACACCATCACCAGTGTCAGGAGGCTCAGTCTGGCTACACAATTCCACTGCATTACACCAAGAATAAAGGGTCAGAGAAAGACACACACAAAAGCAGCCAAAGAGGTTGTTTGTTCACGTGTAACGACAGTCACGGAATTGATCACTGATGTTTCAAAGGAGTTTTCTCTTGTAAATATGTTTATAAATATATTTCCCGCTGTGTAACTGTGCTCTCTGCTGTTCAAAGATGTTCACTGTTGTTGTGCAAAGTGTTTCACTGTTTATCCTGCTGTGCTCTATGATATAGAGGTTAACAACATGGAAACAGCCCCATCGGCCCAACGTGTCCATGCCGCCCAGTTTTTTACCACCGAGCGATTCCCAATCGCCCGTGTTTGCGCCATACCCTCCAGACCCATCTTCCCCATGTAACTGTCTCAATTGTTGTTGAGAGATGATTTCTGCTGTTGTGTAAGATGCTCCGCTGTTGTGTTTCCGGCTGTGTAAATGTTTTTTTTTTCTATTCTGTTAATATGGCCCCTGCTCTGCAAATGTGTTCCACGAAGATTCTCCGTGAAGATGTTTCTGTCAGTAAATTGTTGCATGTTGTGTTAAGATGTTCCCCGTTCGTATGCTTTCTTGCATATAAAATTGATTCACTGCAGATTGAGGTTTTTTGGAGAAAAGAGAAGCCCATGTAAATACCTGTCTGCCGACTCCACGTCTAAGCCACAAGTCGTTTCATTGTCAGTGATAATAGGAATAGCAGAGAATGGTTTCGATCCATCGACCTCTGGGTTATGGGCCCAGCACGCTTCCGCTGCGCCACTCTGCTCCGGTAAAGGCCATTTCTGCTGCCTATCAATATAGTCAGGCAGATTTTCGCTCCTGTATCATTTAATACACGTTCCAGTGTCGGGACGCTCAGCCACTGCATCAAAGCGAGAATAAAACAGAGAAAAACACGCAATAGCAGTAAGAGAGATTGTCTGGACACGTAACGACAGGCAAAGGTGATGGGAAACCGGCAAAGCACGGAATTGGAAAATCGACCTCTATTTTTAAAGGAATTTTCTGTTGCAAGTACATATTTGTAAATATATTTCCTGCTGTGTACCTCTGCTCTCTGTTGTTGAGAGGTGCTTTCTGCTGTTGTGTAAAATGTTTCCCTGATGCTTTCAATATCTTTCCGGTTGTATAAATATGATCCATGTTGTGTACTTTTTAAAAATGTTCTGTTAATATATGCCCTGCTCTGAAAACGTGTTCCGTGTTGTGTGAAAATATTCTCCGTGAAGATGTTTTCTGTTCGGCAGAAAGATGATTAACTGGTCTCATAATGTTCCATATTGGGTTAAAATGTTGCACGTTGTGTTAAGATGTTCTCTATTCTTGTATAAAACTCTGGTTAAACTGCAACTGGATAACGATCGCCCAATTTCGACTGCATTTTACCCTCTGTTAGTAAATGTGATTGGGGGATTCAGATTGTATCCAAACATGCACGTGAGTGAGATTTGTTCTGTATCTATCTGTCTCCGGTTGTAGTTGCGAGTGTTTATTTGTTTTATTCATTTCGAGAGGTGGGCATCACTGAAGGGGCCAGCATTCATTGCCAATCCCCAACTGACATTCGAAAGGTGATGGTTTGCTGCTTTCTTGAACTGCTGCAGTCCATGAGGTGTCGGCACAGCCACAGTGCTGTTCGCCATACAGTCTTTCAGGATTTTGCCACTCTGACAGCGAAAGAGCCGCGATGTATTTCCAAGTCAGGATGGTGAGTGGCTTGAGGGTCAGCTTGCAGTGCTGGTGTTCCCATGTATCTATTGCCGCTGTCCTTCGAGATGGTAAGAACATAAGAAATTGGAGCAGGAGTAGGCCATCTAGCCCCTCGAGCCTGCCCCGCCATTCAATAAGATCATGACTGATCTGATAGTGGTTTAGTTCCACTTACCCGCTCGCTCCCCAAAACCGTTAATTCCCTTATTGATCAGAAATCTATCTACCTGTGACTTAAACATATTTAACGAGGTAGCCTCCACTGCTTCAATGGGCAGAGAATTCCAGAGATTCACTACCCTCCGAGAGGAGAAGTTCCTCCTCAACTCTGTCCTAAACTGACTCCCCCTTATTTTGAGGGTGTCCTCAAGTTCTTGTTTCCTTTCTAAGTGGAAATAATCTCTCTGCTTCTACCCTGGTAGAGGTGGTGGGCTTGTGGGTGCAGTCTAAGAAGAGTAGATGAAGAAATATTGCTCCCATTGCCTGAGGAGAGAAGGATGGCTTTTAATGTGCAGAGTGTTTAGGACCTGGGATGCACTGCCTGAGAGGGTGGCAGAGGCAGCATCAAATCAGGGCTGTCAAGGGGGAATGGAATCAGCACCTGAAGTGAAAGGATTTCCAGAGTTATGAGACAAGGACGGGAAAGGGATGAGCTGAGTTGTTCTTGTACAGACCAGCATAGAGACAAAGGGCCGAATGGTCTCCCTCTCTTTGCTGTCCCTTCTAAGATTCGAGGTGTATGAGTGTTGGACTCATTCTGTATCGCTCTGTCTCTGGTGCGACATATGTGTGTGATGTTCATTATGAATCTCTCTGAGAGACTTTGCAAATCTGTACACATTCTATCTGGAAGGTACATAATTGAAACAGGGCCTTTTGTTCTAATTAGTACATGATTCCACACGATCCTCTCCTCAAAATCTTCAACGTAACATCATCTGCTTATCTCTGAAATGCATTCTCCATCGTCTCATTACCGAGATTTTCCTTTCGTACATCTGTGCTAGTCGACTCAAATGCTCCAGGTAATAGCAAATTCGAAGTCATACTGACTGCATTTAAAAGTACATCAATATTGATTTCTCTATGGAATGTAATGCCGATATCCAATCATTAACTCCTGTTTGATCTGTCTCTGCAACAGCGACAGTTAAGATGCATTTTTCCGCTCTACTGCAGTTCTGTATTGCGGCCAGTGGATGTCAGCACACTCTGGTAGGCTGAAGTTCAGACATCAGAGAGGGACACAGCAGACAAGAATTGTTCACATCATATTGAACCTAGGACTGAGGAATTTAGAAATACTAAATCTTTTGGCCATTTCATTTTGAAATCTACCAGTACGCTGCTTCCCTCTGTATTCGTCATTTAAGTCCTGATAAACGAGCAAGGCTATGCTTATAATTGAATGTATTAGTGCCGGTTGGCATTTTATTTGGAACCAAATGGCAGTTGAATCATTAGCTTAGTTAGAATTTCATTCAGCAAATGTTTAATTATTAGTACAAACCTTTAAAGCATATTTTTCAGAAAGTTTTACCCATTTGTGATTGGGGATATTATATAGAGAGAAATGTGCTTTTCTTGATATATATTACTGACCTATATCTGGGTGCTTAGGTTTCGATCTCAAAATTTGTCAGTGGTGCAAAATTTGAAAACATTATGATTTTTAGTGAGGAGGATATTGATAATCTGCAAGAAGATATAGACAGTCTGGTGGAATGGGCAGGCACGTGACAGATACAATTTAATTAATGTAAGGAAGTGTGAAGTGATGCATTTTGGTCCGAAGATCGAGGAGAGGTGATATAAAATAAAGTATACACCTTTACCCGTCCTAATCCCCATTGCACCTTTACCATGCCAAGATTCCACAGTCTATTCATCCATCACAGAACCCATTGAATATCCAGCCTGCAGTCTACATTGCACATTCTACTTGCACATTCATCATTCAACATTTTACACTCCCATTTTCCGATGTACCTTCACCTTGCAGCATCTCCCTGCGCCGTCTCACAAGCCAGCCAACGTCGCACCTCCACTCTGTCCATTGCCCATGCTAGGCTTATCCTGCCCAGTCCACATTGTGTTTCACTTTGCTCAGTTACAATGCCCAGATTGCACACTGTTCCAACTTTTATATTCTCCATTAATAATAAATGAACAAATAGAACCACCCCTTGATTAAACACTGTCACCTTTTAGTGGGTGAATTTCATGAAGTGCTGTGTGTGGTTCCCTCCTTGACCTTGATGCTTCTGTACAAATGTAGTCAAAGGAAAATTATCCAAATATATCTTCAATTCTCCTGCTCATTCACAAGGAAATGAGCGGGTGATGGATACAGTTTCAATAGTAGCTTTAAAAGATAGAGAATGGATTTACAAATTTAAAATCCAAGGGAGAGATCAATGCCTGGAGTTGTTTTCAGGCTGTGGCGACGAGAATAACAATGCACATTTTCAATTTGAATTGTTCAAAATACTAGAATGGAAGATCTATTGTGGATGAAAGGAAACTTTAAACTGTGCAACTGTGCTGTGCTTCAGCGGCTTGTCATATAGTCATAGCGGTTTCCAGCATGAAAACAGGCCCTCGGACAACTTGTCCATGCCGCCTTTTTTTCAAAACGCCAAAGCTACTCCCAATTGCCCGCATTTGGCCCATATCCCGCTATACCCATCTTACCCATGTAACTCTCTAAATGCTTTTTAAAAGACAAATTTGTACCCGCCTCTACTACTGCATCTGGCAGCTTGTTCCAGACACTCACCACCCTCTGTGTGAAGGAAATTGCCCCTCTGGACCCTTTTGTATCTCCCCCTCTCACCTTACAGCGATGCCCTCTAGTTTTAGATTCCCCTACCTTTGGGAAAATATATTGACTATCTAGCTGATCTATGCCCCTCATTATTTTATAGACCTCTATAAGATCACCCCTCAGCCTTTGACAGTCCAGAGACAAAAGTGCCAGTCTATCCTGCCTCTCCTTATAACTCAAACCATCAAATCCTGATAGCATCCTAGTAAATCTTTTTTGCACTCTTTCTAGTTTAATAATATCCTTTGTATAATAGGGTGACCAGAACTGTATACAGTATTCCAAGTGTGGCCTTACCAATGTCTCGTACAAGTTCAAAAAGACGTCCCAACTCCTGAATTCAATGTTCTGACCAATGAAACCAAGCATGCCGAATGCCTTCTTCACCACTCTGTCCACCTGTGACTCCACTTTCAAGGAGCTATGAACCTGTACCCCAAGGTCTCTTTTACAGGAATCTCCATTCATCCATCACCTGCTGAGCATATCCAGCATTTTCGGTTTTTGATTCTGGTTTCCAGCTTCCAGCTTTGCGTTGTGTTCTGTGCAGGTGTTTAACTGGAACAGGGAACAGATTCTGATCAGCGCTGTGACAGATAGAGTAGAATGTGCCCCCGACTATCAAGCCTGTGAGATTACACTCCGAGCTGTCCACGAGAATAAGGAAGAGAAAGAGGGAGGATCATTCTGTGATGGACAGATTTCATGTACAAAGGACAAAATGGTCTGTATTCCCACAGCTGTTTTAACAGACATAAGATGTAGCAACATGACTTGCAATCAATAAAGTCCCTCTTCACAGCCCTTGACTTTTTAACTACGAGATTGTTGAACTTTCCACATTGTCAAAAATCCATATATGGACAAGTAAAGCAAACTTCCAGCATGTGGCGCTTTGGGTCGCGCGTTAGACATCTAAATAATGGCAAGTCAGCCATTCAAAGGTTGTGGGTTTCAGTCCCACCAGAATCGGACTTGGGGTCCGATTAGTAGAAAGCAGGTTGCTGCTCCGTTGATGTGATTCAGCTTCGGCACCGACATTTCCTGCTCTGCCATCTCTTCATGCTGCTTCTGTTTATTGGCTCCCAGGGAAACCACTGACTCAAAAATAAATCGCAAACCCCGGGGGCTTTCTTAAAGTTTGACACGACGTTCGCTGGTTGCGTTAGAAATAGTAGCATCTTTTTCAATTAGATATTTCGCTTCTTTTGAAGATCACGAAGATTAAACAACACACACGTGCAACAACAACAACTTATAAATAACTACAATCAATAAATAAATATCAGTGCCCTGCAACCTGGTGGTGTTATTCTGATGTGTCTGCTGCGCTTGTCCTTCTAGGCTGTCGTGGTCGTGGGTTTGGAAGGTGCTGGCAAAGGAGCCTTGCTGTGTTGCTGCAGTGCATCTTGTAGATGGCGCAAACTGCTGCCATTTTGTGTCGGGAGTGGAGGGAGTGAAGCTTTATGCATGGGAAGCGAATGAAGTGGGATGCTTTGTCCTGGATGGTGCCAAGTTTTTGCAGTGCTGTTCAAACTGCATTCATGCAGGCAAGTTATCTCAGGAAACCAGGTGCTCCGGTTTCCTCCCACAGTCCAAAGATGAGCAGGTTGGGTGGATTTGGCCATGCTAGATTGCCCCTTGGTCACCAAGGTGTTTGTATCGGTAGATTAGCGGGGTGGATGCGTGGCTCTGCGGGAATAGGTCCTGTGTGCGATTCTCTGTCGGAGAGTCGGGACAGACTCGAGGGCAGAATGGTCTCCTTCACCTCTGTCGGGATGGGGTGATTCTAAGGCGATTTGACTCTGTTCGAAATTCCCTGAGAAAACAATGGAACGCTATGTTTGTAGAACTTGGAGAATTGGATTTATTGCAAATTAAATGCTTTTTTACTGCAAGATGATGAAACTACCTGGATCACGTCAATGAATAGTCAAGATACTTGTGGAGACTCTCGAACTATGTTTTTTTTATCGTTGTAGATTTTCCACTGTGAAGGGAAAGACAACATTGACAAGCAAGAAATGGATATTGCGACTTACGCAGTTGCAAAGTTCACTGGAAAGGAATCCGAGGATCTGAATCCAGAATCTTCTGGTTTACTAAATCGGTGCTTTAACCAACTAAGCCACAGAGCCTGATACCGCTCTTCGTGGGTACAGCAGAATGCTGGAAATACATTCCAGATCTGGTGGTATTAGTGAAAAAAGAGATATTACCACATCTGTAACGTCCCTCTGAAAATAGAGATAGTTCACATTTCAGATGCAGACCTTTCACGGGAATGACCGGTTCTCTCTCCACAGATGCTATGGGACCTCGGATAGATTCATGAAAGAAAAATAACTGAATCCCACAGTGGCCCATCGAGACTGCACCGATTTCCCTGTAAACCTTTCAAATCCGCCTTTCCCCGACACCCGCCCACCAGGGTCTCAGGGGAGGTGCTCCTTAGGAATTCACAAAAGAAAGCACATCAGAGGGCATCACACAAATCACTCAGTGAAACACTTCCACTAAACATTGAGAGGTTTATCGTGAGCTTGGTTCCACTTACTGTTTTCAGACACACACCTGGTATAAAAGTAGCCGTGTTCAGGATGTGATTCACACACAGTTTTCTGCTCTGAAGGCAGATGTGCTCCTTCTGTGGCACGAGGTGATTTTTTAAAAAGTACTTTATTCATACGGGATATGTGTGCCGCTGGCGCGAGAAGCATTTATTGTCCAAATTAATAATCTTTGAGTAATTGGCGATGAATTCATTCTGGTGCCGCTGCAGTCCATGTGGTATGTGTGCACATACACTCCTGTTCGGGAGGGAGTTCCAAGATTGTGAGCCAGCCAGGGGAACGGTGATACATTTCCAAGCCAGGATGAAGTGTGTCTCGGAGTGGAACTCACAGGTGGTCGTTGTTTCTCAGCATCAACTGCCCTTGTGCTGCCAGGTGAGAAATTTCTTGGGTTTGGATGCTGCTTCGCGAACGAAAAATCACTGTCAGGAGTGGGATTTGAACCCACGCCTCCAGAAGAGACTGCGACCTGAACGCAGCACCTTAGACCGCTCGGCCATCCTGACGACATTGGCAAAGTGTAACATTTCTGCACAAGTCGATCTGAATTCCACCTTTATTGTCATTACATTTATAACTCGATGTATTTTTCCATTTTTGAACTCCAACCAGAGTCCTGTATCTGAGTCCCATCCTTTCCCAAGCCGCCAGGGGCTGAGGAGCTTCTCATTGCTGCATTGCGCTGTTTGCTCAAATCAACAAAGACCCAATTCCCGCCCTCCCTGTTCCTTACACGAAGGTGTTGAGAGTGTCAGACCTGAGCAACGTGAAGTATCCAGTAGGAGAGTTATATCCTGGCGACACTAATATCTCTCCACAGCTGCTTTCGCAGCTGCTGAATATTTCCAGCATTTCCTCTTTCTGATTTTGTCCCTTCATTACAGGAGTTCATTTACTGACAACCCAAAACTTGTCTCGAGGGCGCAGGTCCAGACATACCTTTTCTGTGATCTTCACACAGACAAGTTCACTCTTCACTTTCCAACTCACAAGCTTTAAAATCGGCTGCTTCCACACTCAGCACCCTGCGGCATTGCCTTCAACCCTCACCCCACCCTCCACCCGACCACCAGGGTCTCAGTAGTACAAATGCTTCTTGGGAATTCACAAAAGCAAGGGGATCACAGTGTTTGTGAGGGAATATAAAAGGTTAATCCACACTCACAAACGGACTGATTATGTGAGAATCTCTCTCTCTCACGTACACACACACACACACACACACACACACACACACACACACACACACACACACACACACACACACACACACACACAGACCACCACCACCACCAAGGCAAATGGTGAAATTTCATCAATTAAGAACATCTGGGATTAAAAGTCTGACGACCATGGATCGATTGTCAAAAGGAAGACAACTGCTTCACTAATGTCCTTTAAGGAATGAATATTTTAACTGGTTTGGACCTAAATGGGGCCCCCGACACACAGCAACTTTGGTGACTCTAAGCTGCCCTCTGAGGTGACCTATCAAGCCGCTCAGTTCACGGGAAATTTAGGATGGGCAATAATGCGGGCCCAGCCAGCGACACCCACATACCAGAAATGAATAAACAACATCAATCGGTGAGTCAAAATGAGGGGATACAGAAACTCAGTTGCAGTACCAAAAGTTGACAGAGACAGAATTCATTGAGAAACCATGTTTCAGTTCCGGAAGCTGACAGTCAGAACAAGTCACTTCTCCACGCACAGTTTAACTGATCGAATCAGAAAGATCCCAATCTTCATTGAGCAGCAGATAATGCAAAACACAGTCTGAATACAGACAGATGCACCAGAAAAAGCATTCCTTCTGGTTGCATCACAGCTTGGTGCGGCTCCTGCTCTGTCCAGGACCGCAAAAAATCGACAAAGTGTCGTAAACAAAGCCAGTTCATCACGCAAACCAGTCTGCCATCCATTGACACGCCGCGTTGCCTTGGAAAAGCAGCCAGTTGAAGCAGCCACGCACCGTGGACAGATTATCTTCCACCGGCTTCTGTCGAGAACTGGATACAATAATCTGACGGCAGGCACGAACCAAGTAAAGAACAGCGTCTTCCTTGTTACCATCAGAATTTTGATTGGACCTATCTCGTATTAATTTGATCTTTCTCTACATGTTGCTGTGACTGTAACTCTACATTGTGCGCTCTCTTCTTTCCTTCGCTATGAATGGTATGCTTTGTCTGCGTAGCATGTAAGAAACAATACTTCTCACTGTGTACTAATGCATGTGACAAGAATAAATCAAATCAAATAAAATCAAAGAATATGACACAGATATAAAGGTCAAGTCGCCGTAGTTGCAAATGACCAGAGGCTGCTTTCCCCCTCAAAAGGGAGAGCTTACAGGTGGCGATTTAGCCCAAGGGTTACCATACCTCAGGCGACAGGCAATGCTTGGAATATCTAATGTGCGATCGAATAGTACATCTGGATTTTCTTTGCAGAAAATTTGTATCAAAATCCTGATGTTGTTTTTAAATCCGGGGATAATATACGGCTGTTACAAACTGCCCTGCCACCTTCAATGATTTGTACACAGGTCCATATATTTCCCGCTGTTCCTGTATCCCCTTTTAGAATTATATCCTTTATTTTGTATTGTCTCTTTGCGTTCTTCCCACCAAAATGAATCACTTAATTCTTCATCCGCCACATGTCCTCCCATTCCACTAAGCTGTCTGTGTCCTTTCTGTAGCTCTTTTCAGAACCAAAGGACGTCCCAAATCATTTCACTGATAATAAAGGATTTTTGAAATATAGTCATTGTCCAATTGCTGAACTTTTGAACTGTCTGTTCGATACGTCAGAAATTCCCATATGGGGATGGGGAATAAGTGCACCAGGTGTGTCTCTGTGCCGCAACGGATAGTGTGTTGGATTCCTCGTCATTGTCTGGCGAGACAATCAAAGGTAAACTTTGAAGAAATCAGCTGTTCATAAACTGGTTAGTTAGATGTTGGTTATAGTTGCGATGACCGAGTTGTTCAGGCGTTTGATTTAAAATCTAATGTGGTTCACCGCGCAGGTTCAAGCCCCCAGGGTTTCGAGAGTGGATGAAACTGTTCATTTTCTTTAATCACCTCCAGAGGGCTGATCACTGACTGGAAAACTGATCGCCATTCCTATTGGATTTTGTGAAGATATCGACGAAATATTGAGTGAACAGATGGAAAAGAAGACGATAACAATGTCTGTTTGACTTCTGTATTTTGGGAGCCGATCGTGGCTCTGCGAGGAGAAAGGGGTGAGGTCAGAGGTGCGGGAGACGAATAGGGCACGGTTGAGCGCCTAACCAAACACCGAGGGTCGGGGTGGAGGCACCTTGGTTTCAGGAAGTTGGAGTCCATGTCAGGAGCGCCGATTTGGAAAGAGGCATCAGGGGAACAGTTCCGACTGAGGTGAACAAACTAGGAGAATGGGGATGGCGTCCTTACAGGGAGCGGGGTATGAGGATCTGTACTCGGCGTGTGAGTCGGTGGGGCTTTAGTTACTGGTGGTCAGTCTATCTAGGATTGGAGGCAGACAGGTCAAGGAAGGGTAGGGGAAGTGTCGGATTTGGACCATGCGAAAATGCGAGGGTAGAAAATGGAAGCAAAATCGCTATTTTTTCCAGGCGCAGATGAGAGCAGGAAGCAGCACCGATACAGTCATCGACGTAACGGAAAAAGAGTTGGGGGGTGGGAAGAGGGGGTGGCGGGGTGGGGGGGGGGGGGGGGGGGGGCGGTGGCTGAACAGGACTGGTACAAGAAATATTCCACATACTCCACAAAAATCACTCAATTTCAGGCGCGTAACCGGAGCCTAACGGTGCCTTTTGTGATGCTATCTGAAGATTACAGTTTCCAACCCAGTCACTTTGTACAGAAATCTGGTGGAACCTCCTCAAAACTGAGCCTGTGAACTGAAATCCACTATTTCTTTCAGAAATTGCAGGGAGCTTTCTCAGAATTACTTCCCTTGTAACTTTGTCCATTTAATTCTCACTTATCTTAGAATCTTTGATCCGAACAATTCCACAATATCTGTTTGATGTGGATAAATTATTGATGTTCCCAACTCGAACAAAATGCTTTGTTATCAATCGGCCAATGGGAATTCTGTGGATGGAATTCTAATGTCCTCAAGAAGAGGTTTAATAATGAGCTGAATGAACTGTTTTTGTTCACAGGGATGAAAGGTTATGTCACTGGGCTGGCAATCCAGAGGTCCGGACTAATATTTGGGGACACGGAGTAAATCCCACCACGGCAGCTTGCAAAATTCAAATTCACGGATTTAATACATAGAAACATGGATAGAAAACAGAAACAGGAGTTGGCCATTCGGCCCAAATAAAGCTGGAATTGAATGCAAGCTTCAGAAATGGCGGCCTTGAAATTTCCGTCGATTGTTTTCCAGAGACAACATCACAGAACAACAGAGAACATGTCACACAACAGGACACGCTTTTACAGAACCGAGAAAACTTCTGCTCAAGATGGATCATATTTACACAACCGGGAACACATTTACACAACAGGGAACACATTTACACAACAGGGAAGAATTTGACACAACCACAGTGAAGATCTGTCAACGACAGAGTCACAGTTCCACAACAGAGAGTTACACAGCACAGAACACAGTTAAACAGCAGGAAATAGATTTCAAAACAGGGCCTGGCTTTGTGTAACAGAAAACAGCTTTTCATAAATACTCATGTTTTCCATCTCAGTATCTTGCTGGTTTGTTCGGCACCTTTTCTGTCTGTCATTGTGTGTGTATCCTGATAGTCTCTTACTGCTTTTCTGTGTGTCTTTCTCTATCTGTTACACTCGAGGTGATGTCACGTGTTATTGTCCAGCCAGGGTGTGCTTCCCACCACGGAGGTTGTTGTTTTAAATCAATAGTTGTCGGACTGCCGCGCAACAGTCATAGGCAGGAAGCGATTATGTTCCGGAGCAGAGTGTCGCAGCGGAAGCGGCCCGTAACCCAGAGGTGGATGGATCGAAACCACCCTTTGCTATCGTGTTTTCACTCGCATCAAAAAGGCATATTCGTCTGCTGTCCAAGAGCAAATCTGGATTTTCTCGGCAGCAAATTTGCTTCGTCATGTTGATTTGTGTTACCGTGGGTGATCATGATGTGGAGATGCCGGCGTTGGACTGGGGTAAACACAGTAAGAAGTTTAACAACACCAGGTTAAAGTCCAACAGGTTTATTTGGTAGCAAAAGCTTTTGCTACCAAATAAACCTGTTGGACTTTAACCTGGTGTTGTTAAACTTCTTACCGTGGGTGGCACAGCGCATTTGTCCCAGGTTTAGTTCAGTTGGCTGTGCAGCAGATTCAGCCAACAGCTCCCGATCATTTCCCGTATCGGTTGAGATTATTGATACAGGCCCCGCCTTCTCAGCCTTGCTCCCCGCCTGAGAGATGTGAATCCTCCGGTTAAATCACCAGAACTCAGCTCTCCCCTGAGATGTCCGCTGAATCATCTCGGACCGTGGACGTTGCTTTAAATTTACAAACAGCAAAAATATGACCTGCTCGTGGAAACCGGAGGTATCCCTAAAATATCATTTCATCATAATTTTGAAATGTATCATTTCGCGAACATTTGCAAACAATCAACTTTCCCCGGATGCAGAATCCAAAGACCAACTGCAGAAATCCTCCAGGAGCCTGACGTGAATTAAACACGCAACCTTCTGACCTGGAGGGACCTGAGAAATTAACTGTCTCCCTCTTTACTTTCTTTGGATTTACATCGAATGGAAGAGTTACAACGAACCGAGATTAATGAGAGAGCAGGAACACAACATTGTCCTGCGGGAGAAATGTCCTCTTGTTGCGGGTGTTAAGAGCACAAGAGCTGGTTTGGGGGAGTGTAGACGCATGACGAGGTGGCCGAGTGGTTAAGGCGATGGACTGCTAATCCATTGTGCTCTGCACGCGTGGGTTCGAATCCCATCTTCGTCGCAGGTGCATTTTCTCCGTCTTCGTATTAACCCACTGATTGAGGGTGAACTGATGACTGATGTTGAGGTTTCCGAACAAACGTGAAGTTTCGACCGAGTTCTGCAGGTATTTGGGGTGAATAATCCAGCACCATTCCATATTCCTCATCCAAATGAGAAACTCGAGCTGGCAATCGATTCAAATCAGGACACCAGCTTTGGGCAGGAGTTTGCCACCAGGAGAACATGTGGTTTCAGAAGCTCCAAAACAGACTCCAGCTTCATTTGAGGCACCAGTTGCGGATTTTATCTTTCCAGAATCGGACGTTCCGCCATGAAAATTAGTGCCGGGTTAGGTGGAATGGTCATGTTCAATTGCCCCTTACTGTCACGAGCATTAGCATGTTAAATATGTGGGGTTATGGGATTGCTGATGGCGCCGGCTCGATCAGCTGGCCTCCTTCTGGACTGTAGGGATTCTATGAAGTTCAGGGCGACAGTTTCACTTCTTTGGGAATTTCTCCAACTGTTCTCGGATAAGATTAAAACTTCTAACCAGTCAATGCCTGTTTGAGGACTGGCAAGGAATAGGGCTGACATTGAATAGGTTCATATTGAATTAGTTACAGCAAATTGATTCTTTAAGAGGTGTTGGTGCAATGCTTTCAGAGAGACTGTCATAGTTCCTTTTTTTGTTCAGTCATTTTGTTAATCTACTTGGAGCGGGTGCAGTTTGTCAACATCTGTGCCTCTTGCTTGGCCACCTCTGTGGGCAGCAGCAGCTCCAAGAGTCAAGTGGGCGATGGTGGTGACTGTGTGAGCATTCGATCAAGGTTCCTGGCCATCACATTGGTGACTTATTTAATTAGCTATCGCAGGTCAGAACAGTACAGAACAGGACACCTGAAATGAAATTCATTCAAGATTCTCATTATTCATGAGTTATTAATGGAAATATTTCTTCGATTTGCTTCCTGTGTAAACTTTGTTGCAATGAAAGAATAGGCTTCAAAGCTATTCAATGAGTTCTCAGTCAGAAACAACAGTGAAAAGGGGGGTTAAACTGTGCAGAAAAACGCGACAGCCAAGATCAGTTTACAAATTGTGTTATGGACACACCTTCGTGAGCAACGAAAGTAATTCCGTAATTATAACTCATGAAAATAACAACCTATTTAACAGATGGTGGTGCAGTGGTGAGCATGGCGGTCTTCGAAGCAGTTCGCCCGGATTCCGTTCCCGGCCATCGCACTGGTCATTTATTTAGGTCCTTATCTACGGCCTCTTGCGTTTCAAATCACGTGGTCAAAAACAGTTCAAACGCAGCATTTGCCGGAAATGAAACAAAAAGGACGTCCCGTTTAAATATTATTTATTCGGACGGAAAATACCGCTTCAAATTCTCTCTGCAGAAAAAAAATATTGAAACAGAGGAAGAAGTCTCTGTGTTAATGAATGAGTTCTCAGTCAGAGACAAAGATATAAAGTAACGGGAACCGAACACAGTTGACCTCCCTGACTGTGATCTCAATAATCCCGATGAAGTCAATATGAACGTTACTGAGGTCGTTGCATCGACTGGCCAATAAACAGCTCCGATGGCAGGGTGGTTCAGGCGTTCGACTTGGAATCTAAATTTGCTTTGATTGGAGACTTTTTTAACCGAAAGAACAGGCCTCAAAACTATTCAATGAGTTCCCAGGCAGGTACAATATTAAAAAGTAGGCTTAAACTGTCCAAAAAACAAGAGTGAACAATTTCAGTTTACAAAATGTGCGTCAGGACCACCTGGTGTCTGTGGAAATCGGCAATTAAGGCACTTCCGTAATTATAACAAATGTAAATAACCATCGCTCAAACGTAGCGAGCGATGGTGGTATAGTGGTGAGCATAGCTGCCTTCCAAGCAGTTGACCCGGGTTCGATTCCCGGTAATTGGTAATGTAATTATGACTTTATTTTGTGGACAAAATAAAATTCGAACGCGGCCATTGCCGATAAATACGCTTCCCGTTCTAATTTTATTTATTTCGGACCGAGAATTCGGTTTCAATTTCTTTATCTTGCAAACAATGTTGAAATAGAAGAATAATTGAACAAATGAATTCTCAGTCAAACATAAGGACACCAAATAAAAATAGAGGAACACATGTCAGCTCACACACTGCTCACTGCACAATCCTGGTGCTTGATGAAGTTAACATGAACATCGCTGAGGTGATTACATCATTTTAAGAGACAAGCAGCTGCGTTGGCCGAGTGGTTAAGGCGTTGGACTCAAAACCATCGTTTCCTCGCGAAGGTTCAAACTCTGTGCGCAATGAGCGAGATTGGAAATGTTTAATTGGCTTCTCCAGGGCAGCCCATGATATTGAATTCTAATTTACTGTGGGCTCTTTCTATAAAGACCGGGAACTGTGCTGGCATCGACAATATGGGCCGAATGGCTTCTGTGCTATAACTTCCATGAGAAAAATCATGACTTGAGAAGAAAGAAAAAGAGCAGCACAAGGACAAAACAAGGACTTATTTCAGAGAAAGATTCTTGTGTCATGACACACAGGACATAAGAAATACACTTCATCAGAATACATTGAATGAATGAGAATTTCAAAATGCTGCTTAGATGATGAAATATCATGTTCATTCAAAACATGCTACAAGCTGGACATTACTGGGCGTTCGGTATTCCTGCTTAAAACAGTTTGGGAATGGAACGAACATGTGGAACATAAGACCATAAGACCATAAGACATAGGAGCGGAAGTAAGGCCATTCGGCCCATCGAGTCCACTCCACCATTCAATCATGGTTGATTTCAACTCCATTTACCCGCTCTCTCCCCATAGCCCTTAATTCCTCGAGAAATCAAGAATTTATCAATTTCTGTCTTGAAGACGCTCAACGTCTCGGCCTCCACAGCCCTCTGTGGCAATGAATTCCACAGACCCACCACTCTCTGGCTGAAGAAATTTCTCCTCATCTCTGTTCTAAAGTGACTCCCTTTTATTCTAAGGCTGTGCCCCCGCGTCCTAGTCTCCCCTGTTAATGGAAACAACTTCCCTACGTCCATCCTATCTAAGCCGTTCATTATCTTGTAAGTTTCTATCAGATCTCCCCTCAACCTCCTAAACTCCAATGAATATAATCCCACGATCCTCAGACGTTCATCGTATGTCAGGCCTACCATTCCTGGGATCATCCGTGTGAATCTCCGCTGGACCCGCTCCAGTGCCAGTATGTCCTTCCTGAGGTGTGGGGCCCAAAATTGCTCACAGTACTCCAAATGGGGCCTAACCAGTGCTTTATAAAGCCTCAGAAGTACATCCCTGCTTTTGTATTCCAAGCCTCTTGAGATAAATGACAACATTACATTTGCTTTCTTAATTACGGACTCAACCTGCAAGTTTACCTTTAGAGAATCCTGGACTAGGACTCCCAAGTCCCTTTGCACTTTAGCATTATGAATTTTGTCACCGTTTAGAAAATAGTCCATGCCTCTATTCTTTTTTCCAAAGTGTACGACCTCGCACTTGCCCACGTTGAATTTCATCAGCCACTTCTTGGACCACTCTCCTAAACTGTCTAAATCTTTCTGCAGCCTCCCCACCTCCTCAATACTACCTGCCCCTCCACCTATCTTTGTATCATCGGCAAACTTGGCCAGAATGCTACCAGTCCCGTCATCTAGATCGTTAATATATAAAGAGAACAGCTGTGGCCCCAACACTGAACCCTGCGGGACACCACTTGTCACCGGTTGCCATTCTGAGAAAGAACCTTTTATCCCAACTCTCTGCCTTCTGTCTGACAGCCAATCGTCAATCCATGTTAGTACCTTGCCTCGAATACCATGGGCCCTTATTTTACTCAGCAGTCTCCCGTGAGGAAGAATAATCATATTGGAACGTTAGTAAAAGAGGATTGTCGACAATCATAAGACATCAGGAAATTTCATGTTAGAATTAATTTCAAAATGTCGATGGATTAAGTGGTCACTCAGCCCAGGACTCCAAACACAAGCGAAAAAGTGATGGAATATATTCAGATATTAGAGAATTCTGCAACCAAACCGATGTTGCTTTAAAATCTCCCAATATTTTCTGACAGATCCAACCGAGCTGGGCAGCTCATTGAGAAAGCAGCTGTTGCCATGTTTACGCATCAGATGTATTTCTGGCAGAAAATGATATCCGAGAGTGTGTGTGAGAGTCAGAACTGGGTCCGAAATGAAACCAGTGGTGGCGGCACAGAGCAACTGAAAGGAAGAGAGCGGATGGTGCAGAGACAAGCTGTTGTCAGCTCCCGGATCCTCCAGCTGTGTTTCTCTCTCCTCACAAACTCTCCCACTGCAATTAAAATTAGACTATCTAGATTCTCAGACTGACTTATTTCTGTTACTGAAATCCGAACGTTTCCTGTCGTGAAAATTCCATCTGAATTCAAGGCAGCAATTCCCACTTCAACCCGTTTCTTTGCTGCATTGATCGCGCTTTTGTCGACTGAAACCTTAAAATCGACCCAAACTTTCCCTTAAATTCTCTCTTCAGGTCTGAGCAGCGCGATCCAATGACAGGAGAATCTTGTGATTTGACACAAGAAGGACTGGGAAATCAGCCGCTGAGAGCGGACACACAAACACAGTAACATTAGTCTAACCCAGCCGCCCCTTTAGCACACTCTCGCTGACACAGTGTTCACCTCTGCACATTGACAGGTCAAACTGTGTCTCAGATTGACAGCTCCGAGGACAGGCTTTCCTCTCCTCTCGCTCTGTGCTGTGGATTCGGGGAGAATAATTGGAGTTTCCCAGCTCAGTAACTATTAAAGCCTCTGAGGCTGGCGATGCTCACAGTGTCTGTTCCCCAGATTCGGGGGGCTGCAGCCAATCAGAGTTGTGCCTGGTTTAACCCAGAACTGGTTGAAATTATGATCTTGTTCACAAGCTGAATTCTATTTGTTCAGATGAAGATACAGATGGTTTGCACTCAGTCATTAACCAACAAGATCCCCCCTTCATATACAGTTAACGAATGGGAGTGGAGGGATAGACATAGACAGAGTGAGTTAGGGCGATGATACACAGACGGCCAGACAATGTCTCAGTGGCTGAAATCCTTGTAAATTCCGGCTTTATCCAGAAAGATTCTCTTGGAGATTCTCACTGATATTGTAACAGAGACACATTATTAATCCCACACTCAGGGACAGTGCTGCATTTTGACAGAAGGGATGGGGAGAGGCAATAGAAACTGAATGGCCCAGTTCTGAGCAGTGTGCAGGCTCAGAGTGACCAGAGGTTCAGAGAGATCTTGAAGGAGAGAGGCGAATTTGAGAGAGTTGTCAGGAAGGCGGATTGGATGCTTGGCTTCGGAAATGGAAGCCATGATGTGGAAATGCCGTCTTTGGACTGGGGTAAACACAGTAAGAAGTAAGCCACCAAATAAATCTGTTGGACTTTAGCCTGGTGTTGTGAGACTTCTTACTTCATAAATGGAGGCATTGAGTATAAAAAATGGGAAGTTATGCTCAATCTTTATAAAGCTCTGCTTAACTACAGCTGTTTTAGGATTGCACCCAGACCCGGTAACCACACTTTAGAAAGTGTGTGAAGGTCCTTAGGAGATTTACTGCTTTGGATCCAGCGATGATGGATTTTAGCGAAAAAGTTTGGCTGGATAATTCGGATTTTCTCTCTTTGCAGTTGACGGGATTGAGTGGTGATGTAAGAGACGTGTAAAAGAGCATAACCCATTGAACACAGGCCAAGTTGCTGGATTAGCTGCGAGCAGAAGGATTCAGGGACAGGCAGTGAAGATTTAAGACAGGATGTATAGGAGGCATCGGATCCCAACAGCGCGGAAGGAAGCCACTCGGCCCAGACATTCTGCGCCGACTCTCCGACGGAGAATCCCTCCCTGCAACCACAAGTAATTACCCTACTAATCCCCCCGACAAGAAGGGTCAATTCAGCCTGGCCAATCCACCTAATCTGCAACATCGTTGGGGATGGGAGTAAACCGGAACACCCGAAGGAAACCCACGCACCTGGGGAGAACGTGCAAACTCCACACAGACAGGCATCCAAGAATGTAAGTAATGAAATTCAGTTTTCTGCCGGTTACAAACGCTGGGGATTCCCCTTCAATTTGTGGCATCTGGGAATCAGCGAAGCATCCAAAAATAGGACTGACAATAAATATAACCACGGTAGGTATTCACATGGTACTGACATTCTGTGCAGCATTGTATCTGTTGACCGCGTGGCCTAATGGATAAGGCGTCTGACTTCGGCAATCGTAGTGATGATGCTATCAGAAAATTGCAGGTTCGAGCCCTGTCGCGGTCGTTTTATGCAGAAATCTGGTCGAAGTTCCGGAAAAAAACGAAATGTCCTTCTTCAGCTGAAAGCTCTGCATTTTCTTGCAAACGTTGCCGGGCGTTATCTGAGAATGCACTTCCTTGTTGTTTTCTTCACTCAATTTTCTAATCTCATTATTTTATTCTCCTCCCAAGAAATCAATCTTACCTTTGAGATCTTAATAAATCATTGATGCTCCCGAATGGAGCAACAGGCTTTGCAGCAAATGGTTTAATCAAATTCTGTGGAGGGAATTCTCACATCCTCAGGAAGAGGTTTAATAATGAGCTGAATGAACTGTTTCTGTTTACAGGGATGAAAGGTTATGTCACTGGGCTGGTAATCCAGAGGCGTGCACTAATCATTGGGAAGACGGAGTAAATCCCACCACTGGTGAAATTTAATTCATTGATTAAATCAATCTGGAATTGAAAGCTCGTATCAGTGATGGCGGCCTTGAAACTGTCGCCGATTGTTGTAAAACCTCATCTGGTTCACCAGTGCACTTTAGATAAAGAAGTCTGCCCTCCATGTGACTGCAGACCCAGAGCAATGAGGGTGACTCTTACCTGCCCTCTGAAATGGCCAACAAGCCATTCTCAGTTGATGGACAATTAGGGAAAGGCAACAAATGCTGGTCCAGCAGGCGACACCAACAGCCCATAAAAAGTAGAATAATTATGTAGAAAGAGAATGGCCTGGTAACGGATTGAGAAACTGGATGCTTCTTCTCCTGCAATAACAAGGCTGAGGGGGGTCTGATGCTGGGCTGTAAATTAGTGAAAGATTTTGAAAAATTTCATTTCGATACAATAGGCCAGAGAAGGGCAGATAAAAATGTATCTCACTCTCATTGATGGTTGGTGGTTTTAGCACAATGATGTACATGCGACCAGCGTATCAGCGAATCCTAAGAGTGTGAGAGAAATTCCATCAGTAATGCTTCCCCGCCATCCTCCAGATTGAAGCGAGGCAGCATTCATGCTGGTGACTGGGAGGAGTTTGTTACCCATCGTTGAAAATGGCCAAAACATATCCCTCAATCTACAGCACGCTTTTATGAGGCAGAATGGCGGGAGAGACTAAAGTAACAGGGAAGAAAGCTCTGTGGGCCGAGAATGGGCCTGTTCACTCACTTGAAGACCCATGGCAGTAATTCACGGCCCTGACTGGGTGTCATCCTCAAATCAAGAGACAGACAACGATAACAATTGCTTGTTACAAAATAACTAACATAAAAAAGCCACGTCCAACATTAATATTGTTAAAACTTCCTGATAGTCTGAACAATTCTTGTTTATTTATACCTCTCTGGTCTGTGAGCTTCGCTCTTCCTGGGTGTGCTGACATCTCCTGGCCGCAACCCAGAACTTCAACAGAGGGAAGACGTTCACATCAAGTGAGGGTGTTCCAGGAATAGGTCAATACGAAGAATTAATAAAGGGGTGTGATTGGATAGACCTCGTAATTTAATCATTAAATCCACTTTAGAAATCAATATTAAATTATCATTGAGTCGGCAGCATTTGTAATTTGCTATCGTCCAGAGCATTGGCAGTTGGCTCGTTGGTCGAGGGGTATATGATTCTCGGTTAGGGTAATATTAGTATGCCAGTGCTTCCGGGTTTAAAACCTGGACAAGCCCAGCGATCGTTTATTAAATCGGGAGCAGGTTCGAGGTCAGGAGAAATCATTGCAGTGAATATGTCACTGCAGAACACGAGAAGAAACGATCACCAGATTTAAATTTCGTTTGACCATCTAAAGGTACTGAAGGATATGACACGGGAAATTTGCGAAGAGACTGGAAATAATTTTGGGTGGCACAGTGGTTAGCACTCCTGCCTCACAGCGCCAGGGTCCTAGGTTCAATTGCGGCCTCGGTTCACTGTTTGTGTGCAGTTTGCACGCTCTCCCATGTCTGTGTGGCTTCCCTCCCACAGTCCAAAGATGTGCGGGCTAGGTTGATCGGCCATACTAAATGGACCCGAGTGTCAGCGGGATCAGCAGGGTAAATGAGCGTTACTGAACTAGGACCTGGGTGGGATTGTAGTCGGTACACACTCGATGCACCAAATGTCCTCCCTTCTGTACTTTCGGCATTCTACGATTGGAGACGATTTGCACAGCTGCATTTAATGGAAAGCTGGATAAGTGTTGGAAGGAGAATGGAATTCAGATACAAACAGATAATGTTACATGAAATAGTTGGGTGGAGGATCGGGTCGAGCAGTTTAAGAATTCGAAAAAATGGTCCCAATTTCACTTAGGTATCTTATTTATTGAATCACTCCAGATCTACAAAGTGTCTGAGAGACTGGGAGACAATTAGTAATTCCCCAATCACAGGATGAACAAAACACAGGGTGATACAGAATGAATCATTCACTCATATACATCCACAGAGATTGCCAGATAGACAATGAATTCCACACTCAAATCCTGCACCACACACTAAGTGCGACAGAATGGTTATCACACTCATACACACAGAATAGTTAGAGCACAGGAAAAGATCATCCGGCCCTTTGTGTTTGGGAGTTGGCTTTTATATAGAAGCTCAATTATCCCAGCCCACATCATGAAAGCATGACAGCAAAACTTGAAGAAGACACAATATATGTCGTTAAGTAGTTTGTGGAGAGTGCGTAAGGAGCTTGCAGATAGCTACAGACAGGTTTTGTACATGGGCAGAAACCTGGCAACTGGAATATAATGTGCAGTTATTCACTTTGGCAGGAAGATAACAAAATCAGATTATTACTCAAATATAGAACGGCTGCAGATTTCCAAGGTGCAGAGGGATCTCGGTGCTCGAGTGCACGAGTCACAAATAATTAGTATGCATGTTCAGCAAGGAATAAAAAAGGTTAATGGAATATTTGATTTGTTACAAGCATTTAAGCGTGTGAGAAAAGAATGTCATGCTTCAGTTGTACAGGTCATTAGTGAAGTATCTCGAATATTGTCTGAAGTTTTGGTGTCCATATTTAATGAAGGGTGGAAATGTGTTGGAAACGATCCAGAAGAGAATTACCAGTCTGATATCATGAATAGTTCGACAGTGCAGAGAAGATTTACGAGGTTGATCAGAGGAAAGGTTACGCAGACTGGCTGGGCGTCTTTGTACCAGAGATACTCCGAGTGGGAGGTACCTTGTTCAAAGCACCTCAGATCTTGAATGGTCTTCACAAGTTACACGTGGAAGTGATGTCTCTACTTGTGAGTGAATCCAGAACAACAGGCACTTAAAGAAAACTGAGCTTCTTCTTTTCGGATGGCAAAGTCTGTTCTCTCGGAGCATTGAGCGACTTTGCAACTCTGCCTCAGAAGGCGGTGGAAGCGGGGATATTGAATATTTTTAAGCCGGAGGTACATAGATTCTTGTTTGGCAACAGAACCAAAGGTTATCGGGGATAGATAGAAATGTGGAAATCGAAACACAAACAGATCAGCCATGATCTGAGTGAATGGCGGGGCAGGCTTGTGGGGCCGAATGGTCTACTTTTGCTCCTATTTCCTCTGTTGATGTGTATGTCGCCTGGTTGTAAATTGCCCTTGAACAGGATTGCTGAAATGCACCAATACTCACGGTTCACTCGGAGCACCGGAATGAAAGTAAAATATGGAAAAATTAATATCAGACCGTGGGATTCCCAGTGCTGTCAGACTGTATGGTTGCTTCCGGACTTTTGCAGAGATACTTTCTCTGCAATGAGTTCTCGGGAGCTCAGCACTGCTTCGGCTTTCGCTCATTGTCGCCCTCTTCATTGCAAGGAATTATCTTCTAAAAAAAAAGCCTGTCTGGGCTTGTCCGGGATTTGAACCCGGGACCTCTCGCATTTTAATGCTACGCCCAAAGCGAGAATCATACCCCTAGACCAACGAAGCACCCGTTGGAGCCCAACCCAATGAAAACAACTTTTCAATGTATCCCAAAGTTTATCAACCATCTTTTCACAACGCAATTGTTTATCAACCACTTTTTCACAATGCAGCAGAGGTGTCAATGAACAATGTTCTATTTCACTGCCAGTTCTCGTGAAGATCAGAAGCAGTTATATAAATTTTCACTACTCGCCAAGTCAGCCGATGGTTGTGACTCGCCAGTCCCGTGTGTAATGTCATTCTGCCAGTCAGTTCGTATTTTAGGAGAAATTCGAAGTCATCCTGACTTCATGGTTAAGGTGTGAGTGATGTGAATCATGATGTGATTGAATGAGCCTCTGTTTCAGTCTTTCCGCGGTGAGTTTTCATGCTGAGGAGAAACATGTGGGACATGGTCTGGGAATGTTTCACACCGCTCCATTCCTAACATTCCCTGACCTGATGGGATAGAAATTTCCTGTGTTTGCAGCAGCTACATTTGAAACATGTTCCATCTGGCTGGACATCCAGGAGCGATTGTGGGGGGAACCTTCCTCCCCAACCCCTCATGGATAGAAAATCAAATGGAAGGAGACGGTTTACAAGTTTCTGAGAAGTTGACGAAATGTCGAGTGGTTTTGGCGATGGTCTGTTTATCCATTGTATTCTGCACGGGTGGGTGCAAAACCGATTCTCACCATTAATCGACGGAACGATTCGTACATTGTTTCTCTCTATTTGAACACACTTAGCTGTGTTCTTCCACACTTTCTGTGAACTGATATGATTTGAATCAATGTCGCTGAGAGAAACTCCAATTCCGACATTGAACATTTGGTTGAATACTCAGGGTTTAAGACAGAGGATCATGTTTCCCTATGAATCTGCTGTGTTTTCTTCATTATCTATTCCTCTATCAAGGTCTGCAAAGACAGCGAGTCTGCTTTGAGCGGAACATATATTGATTGGCTCAGCTCCTTGCATGTCACCGGATCGTTGGTCTCGTGGTATGATTCTCGGTTTGGGGGATTCATAGAAGACTGGAGCAGCAGGAGACCATTTGGCCCTTCAAGCCTACTCCACCGTTCATTCCGATCATGGCTGATTGTCCAACTAAAGAGCCCAATCCTGCTTTTTACCCATAACCTTTGATCCCTTTCGCCTCAAGTGCTATATCTCGCCGCCTCTTGAATACATTCAATATTTTGGCATCAACTACTACCTGTGGTAATGAATTCCAGTCGCCGGAATTTGGCGACGAGGAGATTTTGACAGTAACTTCATTGCAGTGTGAATGTAAGTCTACTCTGACAAATAAATAAAATTATCTTATCTACAACCACTTTCACTGCTGCCTCACAGGGCCAGTCACCCGGTTTCAATTCTGTCCGTGATTCACTGTCTGTGTGGAGTTTCCAAGCCGGTTCCAACAACATCGCGCATATCGACACAGACATCAAGTTTCTACAAAGATGCAAGAAAGCAGCAATTTCCACATGTGTGGAGTTCGCACATTTTTTCAGTGCCCTCATGGGTTTCCTCAAAGATGTGCAGCTTTGGTGAATTGGCCATGCTAAATTGTCCTATAATGTCCCAGCATGTTTGGGTTAGGGGGAATATCGGGGTAATTACCTGGGGATAGAGTGGGATGCTCTGTCAGAGAGCCGGTACAGTCTCAATCGACTGCATGCTTCCTTCTGAAGTGCGATGATCCTATGCCTCCTATACTTTTTTAAATCTTCAGTGTTCCCAAAACTTTCTGCTCGCAGTTACTGCAACGATTTCCGCCTGAGTACTTTAGTTCAATATTAGGCACTAGGATTCTGTGTGAGAACCTCTCTGGCTAAGTCGAAGGCACCCTGAAATCCATCGAAAAGGAACCGCCAGCTTCTGAAGCGACACCACGAACTTCTTACAGAAGCTCAGCACCCATGGAACAGTTGAATCAGGAATACTCCTCGTCACAATGGACGTCTCGGCACTCTACACCAGCAAGCCCCACGACGACGGCATTGCTGCAACAGCCTCAGCACTCAATACTGACGCCGGCATCTCCACATCTTAGTTCAATATGTTATACACTTTTACGCATCTCTCAGAGCCGCACTTAATTCAGTTTACTTCACCGAGAGGAACTCTGGATTCTCCAAACAAATCTTGCAGCTAAAATCCCTCATCGCCGTGTCCATTTCAGTAAATCTCATTTACACCCTCCCAAGGACCCTGACACACTTCCTAAAATCTCCCCATCTCTTCTGTCAAAATGCAGCACTGTTCCTGAGTGTGGAATTAATAATGTGTCTCTGCTACAATATCAGTGAGAGCTGAGACTGCAATTTCTGTTTCTCCAAGAGAATCTTTCTGTATAAAGCCGGAATTTACAAAGATTTCAGTCACTGCGACATTGCCTGGCCGTCGGTGCCTCACTGCTCGAACTCACTCTGTCTGTCTATCACTCGAACCCCTTTCATTAACTCTATATAAAGGTGGGATGTTGTTGCTTAGTAACTGAGTGCACACAATCCGTATCTTCATCTGATCAAATAGAATTCAGCTTGTGAACAAGATCACCATTTCAACCAGTTCTGCGTTAACCTCGGCACAGCTCTGATTGGAGACAGCCCCCTGAATCTCGGGAACAGACACTGTGAGCATTACTGGCCTCAGAGACTTTAACAGTTACTGAACAGGGAAGCTCCAACTAATCCCGGAGAATCCACAGCATAGAGCGAGAGGAGAGGAAAGCCTGTCGTGGGAGCTCTCAATATGAGACACAGATTGGCATGACAATGTGCAGATGTGAACCTGCTCCTTCCGTTCCCAAACTGTTATAATCAGGAATACAGAACGCCCAGTAATGACCAGCTTGTTGCAATGTGTTTGAATGAACACGATGTCAGATCATCTAAGCAGCATTTTGAAATTCTCATTCATTCAATATATTCTGATGAAATGTGTCATTGCATAAGAATCTTCCTCTGATTTGAGACCTTGTTTTGCCCTTGTGCCCCTGATGCTGATTTTTAAAAAATTTTGTTCATGCTATGATTTTCCTCATGGAACCACAGGAAGAACAAAAGAAAGGTAACAGCCATACAAGGAACTTATTCGGCCTAGCTTGTCCATGCCAACCCGGGGATACTAAAGTGTCATTTCCTAGTTCACCCAGCTGCACCCGGCCCGGAAACATGCAGCTGAAAGCATGATGGAGATCCAAAACCTTCATACCAAACATTCACTGGGATTTGTGGCTCTGTGAAGCAGCCGAAGTAAACACTCCCAAACATAATCTCTGCGAGCAAGGTTCGAACCTGCGTGGGGAAACCCTGTTGGATTCCTCCTCAGTAACGTTCAAATTAACTTCATCAGGCACCAGGATTGTGCAGAGCACAGTGTGTGAGGCAAAATTTGTTCCTGTCCTTTGTATCTTTGTCTCTGACTGAGAACTCATTTATTAGGTCAGAGACTTGTTTTTCTATTTCAATAATTTTTCATCAAAAACGAATTACGTCCGAATAAAAACTGAAAAAGAGAAATCTCCATTTTATTTCATGACTGTCAAATGTTGCGTTCGCCCTGTTTCTGTCCACTCGGTTTAAAACACAAGATGCCGCGGATAAGGTTCTAAATAAATTACTAAATCGATGGTTGGGAATCGAACCCGGGTCAACTCTTTAGAAAAAGGAGCCGGACTTACCACTATACCACCATCACTCACGTTGCTTAAACAATCCTTATTTACATCAGTTATAATAACGGAACTACCTTAGTTGCTGATTTCATCAAGCTCCAGGTGTGTCCATTGCACAGTTTATAAACTCAACTTGGCTTGTCTCGTTTTTTAGGACGGCTGCCACCTGTTTATTGTTGCTTCAGACTGAGAACTCATTGATTAGCTTTGAGGCATGTTCTTTGATTTAAACAAAGTTTCCACTGACAGCAACTTTAAACTGGATTTTACCTTGGACACACACGGATGATGACAATATTTCTGAGGCCAAAACATTGAATGTTTTCAAAGCAATTAGATATAGCACTTGAGGCAAACTGGAGGAAAGGATACGTGGATACAATGTGGGACCAGTTGGATGATGAGCCATGATCATAATGAAAGGTGGAGCAGGCTCGAAGGGCCGAATGGCCTCCTCCAGCGGCGATGTTATTTTTCTGTGTTCTTTTCACTGCATCTGTTAATTTGCAGAAAGTCCAGCTCTGACAGTGAATCTGGTTTCCTCCAGGCCCAATCGGAGGGTGGTCAGAAACTGTCTGTCACTGTCAGAAACTCCATTATCAGCGACTGTGGGATGATTATTTAGCTGGCTGTCATTGGTTGTTGAGGGTGTGATTTACTGTTATCTATCAGTGCAGGAGAAACAAATAAAACAGGAAATCCAGAGATTCCGAGAGCAGATAATTTGTATTTTCACCCGAAAGAAACGCAATGACATTTGTAATCACTATAATAACTGAAAAAAAACAGATATGATTGGCTCTTGCCGCGGAACCTGGTGAACAGATGTGGTCCTGCACCATATGGACTCCAGCGGTTCCAGAAGGCAGCTCACCACCACCTTCCCAAGGGCAATTATGGATGGGCAATAAATGCTGACCCAGACAGCGACGCTCACATTCCATGAATGAATTCAAAGGCAATCTGCGGGAAGCGGGCCTCAGAGTGTTACTGAGGTGAAGAACAGTTACTGAGGTGAAGAACTATAACTAACCCCCTGTAATCCGGAGCAAAGGCTAAAAGGAGGGGAAATTCCGTCTGGGACCTTACATTTGGTGAAAGTTTTGTCCTGTGAATGTGTAGGTGTGAATATTGTGTAAGAGAGTGTGCATGTCTGTGTGGAGTTTGCACATTCTCCTTGTGTCTGCGCGGGTTTCCTCTGGGTGTTCCGGTTTCCTCCCACAGTCCAAAGACGTGCTGCTTAGGTGCATGGGCTATGCTAAATTGCCCCTTAGTGTCCCAGGATGTGGAGGTTCGGGGGATTAGCGAAGGTAAAATTGCGCGAAAGATGCTGTTTCAGAGAGTCGGTGCAGACTCGATGGGCCAACTGGCTTCCTTCTGCAATGCAGAGATTCTATGCATACAAAGTGTATTCACTTATGAAACCAAGAATCCCTTCCGTTTTCCTAGCGACTCTTTTAAAATTTCTTCTCATCTTCAACGATCTCTCTGAACCTTAGGTCCATCTGGGCCTGCACACTGTTTAGAACTGGACCATTCAGTTTCTATTGCCTCTCCCCATCTTTGCTGTCAAAATGCAGCACTGTTCCTGAGTGTGGGATTAATAATGTGTCTCTGCTACAATATCAATTAGAGCTGAGACTGCAGCTTCTGTTTCTCCAGGAGAATCTTTCTTGATAAAGCCGGAATTTACAAGGAATTCTGTCACTGAGACATTGTCTGGCCGGCTGTGTCTCACTGCCCTAACTCACTCTGTCTCTTTCTATCCCTCTGCCCCATCTCATCCACTCTATATGAAGGCGGGATATTGTTGTTTAGTGACTGAGTGCACACAATCTGTATCTCATTTGATCAAATAGAATTCAGTTCGTGAACAATATCATCATTTCAACCAGTTCTGGGTTATCCCCGGAACAACTCTGATTGGCTGCAGCCCCCTGAATCTGAGGAGCAGACACTGTGAGCATCGCCGGCCTCAGAGGCTTGAACAGTTACTGAGCTGGAAAACCCCAACTAATTCCCGAGAATCCACAGCACAGAGCGAGAGGAGAGGAAAACCTGTCCTGGGAGCTGTCAATCTGAGACACAGTTTGACCTGACAATGTGCAGATGTGAACCTGTTCTTTCCATTCCCAATCCGTTTTAGCCAGGAAAACCGAACGCGCAGTAATGACCAGCTTGTCGCAATGTGTTTGAATGAACACGATGACATATCATCTAAGCAGCATTTTGATATTCTCATTCATTCAATTCATTCTGATTAAATGTCCTTCTTATGCTCTGTGTGTCTTTACATCAGAATCTTCCTCTGACGTGAGACATTGTTTTGTCCTTGTGCACCTGATGCTGATTTTTGTTTCATTCTGCTCACGTTATGATTTTCCGCATGGAACCGCAGAAAGAACCAGAGAAAAGTACCAGCACAGAAGGAACCCATTCGGCCTATCACATCCATGCCAGCCCGAGGACACCCAGGTGTCCTTTCCAAGCTCAGCTTCCGACACCCGGCCCAGAGCCATGCAGCTGAAAGCATGATGGAGATCCACATACTTAATAGAAAAAAATTGGCGACTTCGTACGTGCCTGAAGCAAACATTTCCAACCGTAATCGCTACGAGCAGGGTTCGAACCTGCGCGGGGAAACCCCATTGGATTTCGAATCCAACGCCTTAACCACTCGGCCATCGCAGCTACTTATTTCCCACAGTAATGTAACCATCTCAGTAACGTGCATATATTATCTTCATCAGTACCAGGATTGTACAGAGCACAGTGTGTGAGCTGAAATTTGTTCCTCAACTTTTACTTTGTATCTTTGTCTCTGAATTCATTTATTAGGTCAGAGACTTGTTTGTTTCTATTTAAATTATTTTTCAGTGAAAACTAATTACGTCCGAAGAGAAAATGAAAAAAAAAGTATCTCTATTACTGTCGAATGTTGCGTTTGCCCTGTTTTTGTTCACTCGTTTGAAAATGCAAGAGGCCGCCGATAAGGTTCTAAATAAATTATCAATGCGATGGCCGGGAATCGAACCCATATCACCTGCTTGAAAGGCAGCTATTTTCACCACGATACTACCATCGCTCGCGCTGCATAAGCAACCGTTATTTGCATTTGTTATAATTACGGAACTACCTTAGAACATAGAACATTACAGCGCAGTGCAGGCCCTTCGGCCCTCGATGTTGCGCCGACCAGTGGAACTAATCGAAAGCCCCTCTAATCTCCACTATTCCAATATCATCCATATGTTTATCCAATAACCATCTGAATGCTCTTAATGTTGACGAGTCCACTGCTGCAGGCAGGGCATTCCACGCCCTTACTACTCTCTGAGTAAAGAACCTACCTCGAAGATCTGTCCTATATCGCTCACCCCTCAATTTAAACCTTAGTTGCTGATTTCATCAGGCACCAGGTGAGCCCGTAGTAAACTGAAATTGGCTTGTCTCGTTTTAGCCACTTTTTTACTATTGTTTCATGCTGGGAATTCATTGATCAATTTTGAGGCCTGTTCTTTCATTGAACAAAGTTTCCACTGAAAGTAAATTGAAGCTGAATTTTCCATTAGAAAGATCGTGATGGTGAGGATTTCATTTTAAGGGTGCCCACCTACTGTTATGACCTGCGATAACTAATTAAAGAAATCAGAACTGTGATGGCCAGGAACTGACTCTTGGTCAAATGCTCGCACAGTCACCACTCCACCACCATCGCTCACCTGGTTCTGCCACCCACTCTGCAAGAAAGTTCAGCTCTGACAGTGAATCTGGTTTCCTCCAGGTCCAATCTGCGGATGGTCAGAAACTGTCTGTCACTGTAAGAAACTCCATTATCAGCGAGTCTGGGATGATCATTTAACTGGCTGTTACTGGTTGTGATTTACTGTTACCTGTCAGTGCAGGAGCAACAAATAAAACTATACAAACACTTATTTGGAGAAAGGGCTTCTCTTGTGGCACTAGGAGCATTTGCATAATGGATCATAGAATCATAGAACCCCAACAGTGCAGAAGGAGGCCATTCGGCCCATCGAGTCTGCACCGACCACAATCCCACCCAGGCCCTACCCGCACATATTTACCTGCTAATCCCTCTAACCGACGCATCTCAGGACTCTAAGGGGCAATTTTTACCTGGCCAATCAACCTAACCCGCACATATTTGGACTGTGGGAGGAAACCGGAGCACCCGGAAGAAACCCACACAGACACGAGGAGAATGTGCAAACTCTACACAAACAGTGACCCGAGCCGGGAATCGAACCCAGGACCCTGGAGCTGCGAAGCAGCAGTGCTACCATGCCGCCCAGTGTCTGGTTCTGTTCAGTTTGACGGCAGTCACGTCTGATGCACTTTGATTCTTGCATTTTTTACCCACGATACACTTTTCCTGTCGCGACGTGTCATGTTTATTTGCTCGTTTGCTTAAATGTTGAACTGGAACCAATTGGAATTGGCCTGTTATTTCAGCAAGATGAACTTTCTACTCTGAGCGCTCTTTGTTGCAGTACGAGCGCTGCAGCTGCAGATCTGTGGTGCAAAGAATGGCATGTAGGATTTCTCATCATTGTTTTATTTAATTTAATTTGATTTGTTATTGTCACATGTATTAGTATACAGTGAAAAAGTATTTTTTCTTGTGCACTGTAGAGACAAAGCATACCGTTCATGGAGAAGGAAAGAAGAGACTGCAGAAGGAAAGAAGAGACTTGCTCATTGTTCCACTGGAGCAAGCTGAGAGATAATGATTGGAGGCAGGAGTGCTTGTGAGAGATTGATTGAATTATTATTTTTTTAAATTAGTCAGCCAGTGTGTGTTTTTTTTGGCCTTTACTTTTGCAGTAGTATTTTTCTTAAGTTTAAAGTGAAAACCGGAAGTGGGCTGCTAAGGAGTCTGGGAAGGGTTTTTTAAGCGCGCGAAGTATAAAAGGTAGGCTGCAGTATACAGCGGGCAGCGTCGGGCGCGGGCAGGGGAGTGCGTGGGAAGCAGAGCGTGAGCTATAAGGCTTTGGCTCACAGGGCTTAGGCAGAATGGGCGAGCAGGAGTGAGTTTAAATTCATTTTTGCACTTTCTACCTGGTACTGGCAAGGTATCCAGAGGGGATGGATGTGCAGGCAGTGCTATGTTCCTCTTGCACTATGTTTGAGGTGAGGGACGACGTCAGTGTCCCTGCTGATTACATCTGTGGGAAGTGCACCCATCTGCAGCTCCTCCAAAACCGTGTTAGGGAACTGGAGCTGGAGTTGGATGAACTTAGGATCATTAGAGACGCAGAGGTGGCCATAGACAGAAGCTTTAGGAATACAGTTACTCCGAGGAATGAAAACAGATGGGTGACGGTGAGAGGGGCTGGGAGGAAGCAGTCCGTGCAGGGATCCCCTGTGGTCGTTCCCCTTAGCAACAAGTATTCCGCTTTGGATACGGTCGAGGGGGATGACATACCAGTGGTGAGCCGCAGTGAGAGGATCTCCAGCACTGTCTCCGTCTCTGTTGCTCGGGACGCTAAGGGGCAGAGCGGGAGGGCAATAGTTATTGGGGACTCGTTAGTTAGAGGGATAGATAGGAGGTTCTGTGGCAGCAAAAGAGACTCACGGATGGTATGTTGCCTACCGGATGCCAAGGTCCGTGACGCCTCGGACCGTGTTTTCCGGATTCTGAAGGGGGAGGGGAAACAGTCACAAGTCGTGGTAAACATTGGTACCAATGACATAGGTAAGAGAAGGGACGAGGATTTAAAGTAGGAATTGCTGGAGCTGGGCTGGAAGCTGAGAGCCAAGACAAAACATGTGGTCATCGCTGGTACGTTGCCGGTGCCACGTGATAGCGAGTTGAGGAACAGGGAGAGAGTGCAGTTAAACATGTGGTTGCAGGGATGGTGTAGGAGGGAGGGTTTCAGATACGTGGATAATTGGAACACATTCTGGGGAAGGTGGGACCTGTACAAACAGGACAGGGTGCACCTGAACCAGAGGGGCACCAATATCCTGGGAGGGAAATTTGATACGACTCTTCAGGGGGGTTTAAAATAATTTGTCAGGGGAGTGGGAAAAGGAGTTGTAGTCCGGAAGTCAGTGAGGGTGGTGAGGTAGTGGGGAAGGTATCAGGGTCAAGGGTGGGTACCGGTAGACAGGAAGGTGGGTTGAAGTGTGTCTACTTCAATGCAAGGAGCATCCGGAACAAGGTAGATGAACTTGGGGCGTGGATTGGTACTTGGGACTACAATGTTGTAGCCATTACGGAGATGTGGGTAGAACAAGGACAGGAATGGTTGTTGGACGTTCCGGGGTATAGATGTTTCACTAAGTGTAGGGAAGCTGGTAAAAGAGGTGGAGGAGTAGCATTGTTAATTAAGGACAGTTTAACAGCTGCGGAAAGGCACTTCGAGGGGGATCTGCACACTGAGGTAATATGGGCTGAGGTTAGAAATAGGAAAGGAGCGGTCACGTTGTTAGGAGTTTACTATAGGCCCCCAAATAGTAATAGAGATGTGGAGGAAGAAATTGCTAAGCAGATTATGGAGATGTGTGGGGGTCACAGGGTAGTTGTCATGGGGGACTTTAACTTTCCAAATATTGATTGGAACCTTTGTCGGTCAAATAGTTCGGATGGGGCAGTTTTTGTGCAGTGTGTGCAGGACGGTTTCCTGACACAACATGTGGATAGGCCGACAAGAGGTGAGGCCACATTGGATTTGGTACTGGGAAATGAACCGGGCCAAGTGTTAGATTTGGTTGTGGGAGAGCACTTTGGAGATAGTGACCACAATTCGGTGTCTTTTGTTATTGCAATGGAGAGGGATAGGGCCGTACGGCAGGGCAAGGTTTACAATTGGGGGAGAGGTAATTATGATACGATTAGGCAAGAATTAGGGGGCATCAGTTGGGAACAGAAACTGTCAGGGAAAGGAACTAATGAAAAGTGGAACTTTTTCAAGGAACAAATACTGGGTGTCCTTGATAGGTATGTCCCTGTCAGGCAGGGAGGAAATGGCCGAGTGAGGGAACCATGGTTCATTAAAGAGGTGGAATGTCTTGTGAAAAGGAAGAGGGAAGCTTATGTAGGGATGAGGAAACAAGGTTCAGATGGCTCAATTTAGGGTTACAAGTTAGCAAGGAATGAGCTGAAAAAGGGGCTTAGGAGAGCTAGGAGGGGACATGAGAAGTCCTTGGCGCGTCGGATCAAGGAAAACCCCAAGGCTTTTTACTCTTATGTGAGGAATAAAAGAATGACCAGGGTGAGGTTAGGGCCGGTCAAGGACAGTAGTGGGAACTTGTGTATGGGGTCAGTAGAGATAGGCGAGGTGATGAATGAATACTTTTCTTCAGTGTTCACCAAGGAGAGTGGCCATGTTTTTGAGGAAGAGAAGGTGTTACAGGCTAATAGGCTGGAGGAAATAGATGTTCGGAGGGAGGATGTCCTGGCAGTTTTGAATAAACTGAAGGTCGATAAGTCCCCTGGGCCTGATGAAATGTATCCTAGGATTCTTTGGGAGGCAAGGGATGAGATTGCAGAGCCTTTGGCTTTGATCTTTGGGTCCTCGCTGTCCACGGGGTTAGTGCCAGAGGACTGGAGAATGGCGAATGTTGTTCCTCTGTTTTAGAAAGTGAATAGAAATGACCCTGGTAATTATAGACCGGTTAGTCTTACTTCAGTGGTTGGTAAATTGATGGAAAATGTTGTCAGGGATGTGATTTACGACCATTTAGAAAGATGCGGATTAATCCAGGATAGTCAGCATGGATTCGTGAAGGGCAAGTCGTGCCTCACAAATTTGATAGAATTTTTTGAGGAGGTAACTAAGTGTGTTGATGAAGGTAGGGCAGTTGATGTCATATACATGGATTTTAGTAAGGCGTTTGATAAGGTCCCCCATGGTCGGCTTATGATGAAAGTGAGGAGGTGTGGGATAGAGGGAAAGTTGGCCGATTGGATAGGTAACTGGCTGTCTGATCGAAGACAGAGGGTGGTGGTGGATGGAAAATTTTCGGATTGGAGGCAGGTTGCTAGCGGAGTGCCACAGGGATCAGTGCTTGGTCCTCTGCTCTTTGTGATTTTTATTAATGACTTAGAGGAGGGGGCTGAAGGGTGGATCAGTAAATTTGCTGATGACACCAAGATTGGTGGAGTAGTGGATGAGGTGGAGGGCTGTTGTAGGCTGCAAAGAGACATAGATAGGATGCAAAGCTGGGCTGAAAAATGGCCAAGGGAATTTAACCCTGATAAATGTGAGGTGATTGATTTTGGTAGGACTAATTTAAATGTGTATTACAGGGTCAAAAGTAGCGTTCTGAAGACTGTGGAGGAACAGAGAGATCTTGGGGTCCATATCCACAGATCTCTCAAGGTTGCCACTCAAGTGGATAGAGCTGTGAAGAAGGCCTATAGTGTGTTAGCTTTTATTAACAGGGGGTTGGAGTTAAAGAGCCATGGGGTTATGCTGCAACTGTACAGGACCTTGGTGAGACCACATTTGGAATATTGTGTGCAGTTCTGGTCACCTCACTATAAGAAGGATGTGGAAGCGCTGGAAAGAGTGCAGAGGAGATTTACCAGGATGCTGCCTGGTTTGGAGGGTAGGTCTTATGAGGAAAGGTTGAGGGAGCTAGGGCTGTTCTCTCTGGAGCGGAGGAGGCTGAGGGGAGACTTAATAGAGGTTTATAAAATGATGAAGGGGATAGATAGAGTGAACGTTCAAAGACTATTTACTCGGATGGATGGAGCTATTACAAGGGGGCATAACTATAAGGTTCGTGGTGGGAGATATAGGAAGGATATCAGAGGTAGGTACTTTACGCAGAGAGTGGTTGGGGTGTGGAATGGACTGCCTGCAGTGATAGTGGAGTCAGACACTTTAGAAACATTTAAGCGGTTATTGGATAGGCACATGGAGCACACCAGGATGATAGGGAGTGGGATAGCTTGATCTTGGTTTCAGATAAAGCTCGGCACAACATCGTGGGCCGAAGGGCCTGTTCTGTGCTGTACTGTTCTATGTTCTAGAATGTAGTGTTACAATCATAGCAAGGGTGTCGAGAAAGATTAACGTAATGCAAGGGAGGTCCATTCAGAGGTCTGATGGCAGCAGCGCAGAAGCTGTTCTTGAGTCGATTGGTAGGTGATCCCAGACTGATGTATCTTTTTCCCGATGGAAGAAGGTGCAAGAGAGAATGTTGTCTGGTGCGACATTCAAAGTTGTGGGTCAGAATCTCATCGAAGTCGGCTCTTTAGGTAAAGTTTGGAGAAATCAGGAACTGGTGTATCAATGCTCTCAGAGAAGTGAAACTGCCGACTGGAACTTCATGAGAATGCCGATAGGGCAGAAGGAAAACATTTGGTCCGTCGGGGCTCCACCGACAACAATCCCACCCAGCCTGTATCCTCGTAACCCCACATATTTACCGTGCTACTCCCCCTGACACTGAGGGACTATTTAGCATAGCCAATCCTGCTAATACGGTGCTAATTTTCATGGCTGAGCTGCCTATTCTGGAAAGACAAAATCTGCCATTCGGGCCGCAAATGAAGCTGGCGTCTGCTTTGGATCTTCTGAAACCACATGTTAATCTGGTGGCAAACTCCTGTCCAAAACTGGCGTCCTGATTTGAATCGAGTTTCTCATCGGATTAGAAAAATGGGAATGTGGAATTATTCTGGACCATTCACCCGTCAAGCCTGTGTCCCCAAACTTCATCTTGGTTCCGTGAACCTCAAAATACTGAACGAATCATCAGTTCACCGGCAATAAAGAGACAAAACATATACACCACCGAAGTGGATGGGACGCGAACACACGCGTGCAGAGTACAACGGATTAGTAGTCCAACGCCTTAACCACTCGGCCACGTCGTCATACCGTGATTGTTCCCCAAACCACCTCTTGTGTTTTAACATCCGTAACAAAGAACACATTTCTCCCGCAGGATAACGTTCCCTTGCTGCTTTCTCGTTAATCTTGATTCGCTGTTACGTTTCCATTTGATGTAAATCCAGAGAAAGTAAAGAGAGAGACAGTTCACCTCTCTGATCCCGATATGGTTTTGAATTCTATGAACATGAACCTGATGTAAAACGCCGTCAGCGCTGTGAGTTTGTGGCGCAGCGGAAGAGCGTTTGACGTCAGAGTAGCGGGCTGCGTGCTCAAATCACAGAGCTTTTCGACGCAGGTCTTTGGATTTTGGTTGTTTGCAATTGTTCCTGAAATGGCAAATTCCAAAAACTGTGAAAGAAATGAAATTTTAGGGATGATCCCGTTCGCATGCTCAGTTTATTTTTTTGCACACTTTTATATTTGAACAATGTGTCAGGAATATGATTCGTCCATTGTTTGTAAAATTAAAGCAAGGTCGACAGTCCCACTTGTTTCTGGGAGCCATCAATGGGGAGAGCTGACTGGCTGTGATTCACACCTCAGATGAGGAGCAAGGCTGAGAAGGCGGGGCCTTCATGAACAATCTCAACTGATACAGGAATTGATCCCGCAACTGAGACAAATGCGCTGGACGACTCATTGATGAAAATCAAGATGAAGCAAATGGACTGTGGAGAAATCCCAGATTTGCCTTGGGGCAGCAGCAGAATGCTTCTATTCGATGGAGTGAGTACATGATAGCAGAAGATGGTTTTGATCCATCGACCTCTGGGTTATGGGCCCAGCACGCTCCCGCTGCGCCACTCTGCTTCGAAAGTTGATCCCTCCCTGCTTATTACTGCTACCCGCGAGCCAGGAAACTATTCACTGTCTCTTTTTATTTCAAACAAGGCCCACGTGTTGGAAAGGACACAATGGCTGGATAATAACACATAACATCACCCCGAGTGTAACAGACAGACAGACAACAGCAGTAAAAGACTATTCGGGCACACACACAATGAGAGACAGAAAAGCTTCGAGCAAAGCAGCAAGATACTGAGATGGAAAAGCTGATTATGTATGAAAAGGGACTTTCTGTTCCACAAAGATAGCCCCTGTTTTGAAATGTATTTCCTGTTGTGTAACTGTGCTCTCTGCTGGGAAACTGTTCTCTCTGTTTGGAACTGTGACTCTGTCGTTGACAGATCTTCACTGTGGTTCTGACAAATTCTTCCCTGTTCTTTAAATGTGTTCCCGGTTTGTAAATATGTTCCGTTTTGAGCAGAAGTTTTCCTTTGGTGTGAAATGTTCTCTGTTGTTCTGTGAAGATGTTTTCTGTGGGAAAACAATCGACGGAAATTTCAAGGCCGCCATTTCTGCGGCTTGCTTTCAATTCCAGCTTTGTTTGGGCCGAATGGCCTACTCCTGTTTCTGTTTTCTATCCATGTGCCTATGTGTTAAATCAGTGAATTTGAATTTCACCAGCTGCCATGGTGGGATTTACTCCGTGTCCCCAAAGATTAGCGCGGGCCTCTGGATTACCAGCCCAGTGACATCACCTTTCATCCCTGTAAACAAAAAGAAAGAACAAAGAGCAAAGAACAATACAGCACAGGAACAGGCCCTTCGGCCCTCCAAGCCCGCGCCGCTCCCTGGTCCAAACTAGCCCATTCTTTTGTATCCCTCCAATCCCACTCCGTTCATGTGGCTATCTAGATAAGTCTTAAACGTTCCCAATGTGTCCGCCTCCACCACCTTGCCTGGCAGCGCATTCCAGGCCCCACCACCCTCTGCGTAAAATACGTCCTTCTGATATCCGGAAGCAGTTCATTCAGCTCAGCATTAAACCTCTTCCTGAGGAGATTAGAATTCCCGCCACAGAATTTCAATTAGTCGATCGATACAAAGCATTTTGTTCTCGTTTGGAACATTACCAATTCATCCAGATCAAACATACATTGTGGAATAGTTCTGATCTAATAATACTAAGATAAGTGAGAATCAAATGAACAAAGTTACAAGGAAAGTAATTCTGTTTGGAACTAACGGTGGATTTCAGTTAACGGGCGAGAGCTCGGTTTTCAGGAGGTTCCACCAGATTTCTGTATAAAGAGACCGGATTCGAACCTGCAATCATAAGAACATAAGAAATAGGAGCAGGAGTAGGCCATCTAGCCCCTCGAGCCTGCCCCGCCATTCAATAAGATCATGGCTGATCTGACGTGGATCAGTACCACTTACCCGCCTGATCCCCATAACCCTTAATTCCCTTACCAATCGTTAGATACCAGCATGTACATTCGCGAAATTAATCGCTTTACCCGCTAGTCTACGGTCATGCAGAGCTGCCCGTTTGCGGAATTTGTGGAAAATTCCTTATTCAGTTCTGTTCGTTCGCCTCCCCCCCAACCGCCCCCCCCCCAACCCCCTCCACCCCACCCCCACCCCCCCCACCCCCACCCCCCCCCCACCCCCCAACCACCCCCCCTCCGCCCCCAACAATCATCTCTTTTTCCGCTGCATCGATGACTATCGGTGCCGCATCCTGCTCTCGTCTGCACCTCGACAAAAAATAGCTGCTTTCCTTCCAATTTCTACAGTCGCACCTTCACATGGTCCATCTCTCACACTTCCCTACCCTTCCTTGACCTCTCTGTCTTCAATTCTACACAGACTGACCACCTGTAATTAAAACCCTATTGACTCACACGTCGAGTACAGATCCTCATTCCCCGCTCCCTGTAAGGACGCCATCCCCATTCTCCTAGCTTCTGAACCTCAGTCGCATTTGTTCCCCTGATGCCTCTTTCCAAAGCAGCGCTCCTGATATGGACTCCAGCTTCCTGAAACCAGGGTGACTCCACCCCCACCCTCGGTGTTTGACTGGGCGCTCAACCATGTCCCATTTATCTCCCGCACCTCTGCCCTCACCCCTGCCCTCATCCCTTCCTCTCCCAGAGCCACGATCGGCTCCCAAAAGATAGAAATCAAATAGATCTTCTCATTGTCTTCTTTTCCAACATTTCAGTTAATATTTCGTCGATACCTTCACGAAATACAATAGGAATAGCGATCATTTTTTCAGGCAGTGAACAACCCTCTGGAAGTGATCAAAGAGAATAAGCAGCTTCAAACACACTCGCTGTTATTCGGGTTTGAAACTACGCGAAGAAACCCCATTGGATTTCAAATGCAACGCCTTAACCACTCGACCATCGCAGCTGTAACCGCCTGCAAATTTATGAACAGCTGATTTCTTTAAACTTTACCTTTGAATGTCTGACCAAACCATGACACGCTATGGGTTGCGCCACAAAGCCACACCAGGAGCCGTTATTCCGAATCCACACATGGTTATTTCTGACGTCGTCGAACAGACAGTTCAAAAACTCAGTGAAATGTTTTGGGAAGTCCTGTGGTTGTTAAAAGAGCTACAGAAATTCCAGTAGAACTCCGAAAGGACACAGACAGGTTGGTGGAATGGGGGGGGGGGGGGGGGGGGGGGGGGCGGGGGGCGGTGCGGGGGGGGGGGGGAGGGGGGCATATGGCAGATGAAGAATGAAGTGATTCATTTTGATGGGAAGAACGCAAAGAGACAATATAAAATAAAGGGTATAATTCCAAATCGGGATGCAGGGAAAGAGGGAAATGTGTGAACCTGTGTATAAATCATTGAAGGTGGCAGGACAGGTTGTTATAGTCGGACATTATCCTCAGAATTAAAAATGAAATCAACTTGTTGATACAAATTTATTGCAAACAAAATCCAGATGTATTATTAGATCGCACATTAGATATTCCCAGCATTGCCCCTCCGCATGAGGTGTGGTAACCCTTGGGCTAAATCACCACCAGTAAGCTCTCCCCATTGAGGGGGAAAGCAGCCTCTGGGCATTGGCAACAACGGAGACTTTACCTTTATATCTGTGTCATATTCTTTGATTTTATTTGATTTGATTTATAATTGTCACATGCATTAATAGACAGTAAAAAGTAATGTTCATTGCATGCTATGCAGACAAAGCATACCATACATTTAAAAGGAAAGGAGAGAGTGCACAATGTAGTGTTACAGTCACAGCAACGTGTAAAGAAAGATCAAATTAATACAAGATAAGTCCAATCAAAATTCTGATGGCAGCAAGGAAGAAACTGTTCTTTAGTTGGTTAGTGCCTGTCCTCAGACTTTTGTCGCTTTTTCTCGACGGAAGCCGATGGAAGAGAGCATGTCCAGAGTGCGTCGCTCCATTATTAAACTGGCTGTTTTTCCAAGGCAGCGGGAAGTGTCAATAGATGGGAGGCTGGTTTGCGTGATGGACTGGCTTCTTTCACGCCACTTTGTAGTTTTTTTGCGGTCTTGATCAGAGCAGGAGCCATAGCAAGCTGTGATGCAACCAGAAGGAATGCTGCGCTTTGCATTATCTGCTGCTCAATGAGGATTGAGATCTTTCTGATTCTTTCAGCTGAACTGTGCGTGTACAAGTGACTTATTTTGACTGTCAGCTTCCGGAACTGTAAAATAATTTATAAATTAAGACTGTATCTGTCAATTTTTGATACTGCAACTGACTTTCTGTATCCCCTCATTTTGAATCACTGATTAATTTTCTTTATTCATTCCTGGGATGTGGGTGTCGCTGGCTGGGCCCGCAATTATTGCCCATCTTAAATTGTCCTTGAACTGAGCGGCTTGATAGGTGACCTCAGGGGGCAGCTTCGAGTCAACCACATTGCTGTGGGTCGGGGGCCACATGTCGGTCCAGACCAGGTTAAAAAAAAATCACTCCTTAAAGGACGTTAGTGAACCAGCTGTGTTATTTTATGAAAATCGATTCGTGGTCATTGGACTTTTAATTCCAGATGTTTTTATTGATGTCAAATTTCACCAACTGCCATGGCGGTGTGAGTGTGTGTGAGAGAGAGAGAGAGATTCTCACATAATCAGCCTGTTTGTGAGTATGGATTAATCCTTTATATTCCCTCATAAACATGGTGATCCCTTGGTCTGTGTGAATTCCTCAGATACACTTGTACCACTGAGAATCTGGTGTGCAGGTGGAGGGTGGGGTGAGGTTTGAAGGCAATGCTGCAGGGTGCTCAGTGTGAAAGCAGCCGATTTTGAAGTACGTGTGTCGGAAAGTGAAGGGTGAACTTGTCTGTGTGAACATCACAGAAAAGCTCTGTCTGGTGCTGTGTCCAAGAGACAAGTTTTGTGTTGTCAGTAAATTAACTCCTGTAATGAAGGCACAAAATCTGAAACAGGAAATGCTGGAAATATTCAGCAGCTCCGAAAGCAGCTGTGGAGAAATATTCCTGTTGCCAGGATGAAAGCCTCCAATTGCATAGTTCACGTTACTCAGACCTCTCAATCTTAGCACCTTCTTGCAAGGAACACGTAGGGCGGGAATTGGGTCTTTGTTGACTTGAGCAAATAGAGCAATGCACAAGCCTAGTAAACAGGAGATCTCGGTTTCAAATCCCAGCGAGAGCCTTGAGTCCTTTCAAGTGATCAGTGCAATTGTGCAAGTCACAATGTCCCATCCTTGCTAGTCAATATTGTCTTTACCTTTACAGTGGATGATCTACAAAGATGAAACAAAAACATATTTCGAGACTCCCCACAAATATATCTACTATTTATTTACTCGATCAGGTATTTTCATCATTTTGCAGAAAAACAATAATCTGCAATAAAGCCAATGCTGTAAATTCTACAAATACAACTTTCCATTTTTTTTTCTCAGGGGATTTCTAACACAGGCGATTGGCCTTACAATCATACAATCCAAACAGTGCTGAAGGAGACCATTCTGCCCATCGAGTCTGTACCGACTCTCCAACAGAGAATCGCACACAGGACCTATCCCCGCGTCGCCACGCATCCACCCCGCTAATCTACCTATACAAACACCTTCGGGATCAAGGGGCAATCTAGCATGGCCAATCCACCCAACTTGCTCATCTTTGGACTGTGGGAGTAAACAGGAGCACTTGGTTTCCTGAGATATCTTGCCTGGGTGAATGCAGCTTGAACAGCACTACAGAAGTTGAGCACCATCCAGGACAAAGCATCCCACTTCATTCGCTTCCCACGCATAAAACTTCACTCCCTCCACTACAGCAGTGTGCACCATCTACACGATGCACTGCAGCAACTCAGCAAGGTTCCTTTGCCAGCAGCTTCCAAACCAATGACTACGACAGCCTGGAAGGACAAGCGCAGCAGACACACCAGAATAACACCACCAGGTTGCAGGGCACTGATATTCATTTATTGATTGTAGTTATTTGTAAGTTGTTGTTGCGTTTGTGTGTTCTTTAATCCTCTTTATCTTCCAAAAGAAGTGAAATATCTAATTGAAAAAGATGATACTATTTCTAACCCAACCAGCGAACGTTGTATCAAACTTAAAGAAAGCCCCCGGGGTTTGTGATTTATTCTCGAGTTAGTGGTTTCCCTGGGAGCCGAGGCAACAGAAAGAGCGTGGAGAGTTGGCAGAGCAGGAAATGTCGGTGCCGAAGCTGAATCACATCATTGAAGCAGCTAACTGTTTGCCATTAATCTGACCCAAACTCCAACGCTGGTGGGTCTCGAAACCACAACCTTTGAATGGCTAACTTGCTATCATGTAGAAACCCAACGCGCCTTCTATTGCGCCACAGAGCTGCGTGACGGAAGTTTACTTTACTTGTCCATATATGGATTTTTGACAACGTAGAAACGATTCGCATTTTCACCAATCTCGGAGTTAAAACGTCAAGAACTGTTCAGAGGAACTTCATTGATTGCAACTCGTGTTGGAACATCTTATGTCTGTTGAGACAGTTGTGGAAATACACACCTTTATACAGGAAATGTGTCCATCACAGAATGATCCTCCCTCTCTCTCTTCCTCATTCTCCTGTACAGCTTGGAGTCAAATCTCGCAGGCTTGATAGTCGGGAGACACATTCTACTCTATCTGCCACAGGGCTGATCAGAACCTGTTCCCTGTTCCAGTAAAACATGTGCACAGAACACAACGCAAAGCTGGAAGCTGGAAATCTGAAACAAAAACAGAAAATGCTGGAAGTGCTCAGCGGATGAGGCAAAACTTTTGATTAATGGAGATTTCTGGAAAACAAATTCCTGAAGCACAGCACAGCTGCACAGTTTAAAGTTTCCTTTCATCCACAATGGATGGGCCATTCTATGATTTTGAATAATCCAAATTGACAATGCGCATTGTTATTCTAGTGGCCACAGCCTGAAAACCACTCCAGGCATTGATGTCGCCCTTGGATTTTAAATTTGTAAATCCATTCTCTATCTTTTAAAGCTGCAATTGAAACTGTATCTATAACCCATTCAGTTCTTTGTGAGTGAGAAGGAGAATTGAAGATACATTTGGATAATTTTCCTTTGACTGAATTTGTACAGAAGCATAAAGGCGGGCATCACACACAGCACTTCATGAAACTCACCCGCAAAAAGCTTACAGTGTTTAATCAAGGGATAGTCCTATTTATTCATTTATTATTAATGGAGAATAGAAAAGTTGGAACTGTATGCAATCTGGGCAATATAACTGAGCAAAGTGAAACACATGGGGACTGGGCACGATAAGCCTCCCAAGGGCAAAAGACAAAGTGGAGGTGCGACGTTGACTGCCTTGTGAGACGGGGCAGGGAAATGTTGTCGGATGAAGATACATAGGAAAGTGGGAGTGCTAAACGTTTAATGCTCACTGTACAAGCAAAAGGTGCAATGCAGACTGCAGGCTGGATATTCAATTCTTACTATCCTAAACAACAGTGATTCAAAATGCCACTACGTTCAAAACATAATGCCAACCGGCACTAATACATTCCGTAAAAAGCATAGCCTTACTGATTTTTATAATTTAAATGATTTAATTTCATTACAGAGGAAAGCAGCGTACTGGTAGATTTCAAAAAGATACGGCCAACAGATTTAGTATTTCTAAATTCCTCCGTCCCGGGTTCAATATAATGTGAACAATTCTTGTCTGTTGTGTCCCTCTCTGATGTCTGAACTTCAGTCGACCAGAGTGTGCTGACATCCACTGGCCGCAATACAGAACTGTAGTAGCGCGGGAAAAAATGCACATTAACTGTCGCTGTTGACCGACATGTAGTTGGTCAAAGAAGACAGAGGGTAGCAGTGGAAAGTGGCGTTCCTCAGGGATCAGTGTTGTGACCTTTGCTGTTTGTAATATATATAAATGATTTGGAGGAAAATGTAACTGGTTTGATTCGTAAGTTTGCGGACGACACAAAGGTTGGTGGATTTGCGGAGAGCGATGAGGACAATCAGGGGATACAGCAGGATATAGATCAGTTGGAGGCTTGGGCGGAGAGATGGCAGATGGAGTTTAATCCGGACAAATGTGAGGTAATGCATTTTGGAAGGTCTAATACAGATAGTAAATATACAGTAAATGTCAGAACCCTTATGAGTATTGATAGACAAAGGGATCAGGTACACAGGTCACTGAAAGTAGCAATGCAGGTGGAGAAGGTAGTCAAGAAGGCATACAGCATGCTTACCTTCATCAGCCGGGGCATTGAGTTTAAAAATTGGCAAGTCATGTTGCAGCTTTATGGAACCTTAGTTAGGCCGCACTTGTTCAATTCTGGTCACCATACTACCAGAAGGATGTGGAGGCTTTGGAGAGGATACAGAAAAGATTTACCAGGATGTTGCCTTGTATGGAGGGCATTAGCTATGAGGAGAGGTTGGAGAAACTTGGTTTGTTCTCACTAGAACGACGGAGGTTGAGGGGCGACCTGATAGAAGTCTACAAGATTATGAGAGGCATGGATAGAGTGGATAGTCAGAAGCTTTTTCTCAGGGTGGGACAGTCAATTACTATGGGGCACAGGTTTAAGATGCGAGGGGCAAGGTTTAAAGGAGATGCACGAGGCAGATGTTTTACACAGAGAGTAGTGGGTGCCTGGAACTCATTGCCGAGGGAGGTAGTGGAACCGGATATGGTAGTGACTTTTAAGGGGCGTCTTGACAAATACATGAATAGGATGGGAATAGAGGGATATGGTCCCCGGAAGGGTAGGGGTTTTTGGTTCAGTCGGGCAGCATGGTCGGTGCAGGCTTGGAGGGCTGAAGGGCCTCTTCCTGTGCTGTAATTTTCTTTGTTCTTTGTACTATAACTTCGAATTTGGTATTACCTGAAGCATTTGAATCGACTAGCACAGATGTACTAAAGGGCAATCGAGGTAATGAGACGTTGGAGAATGAATTTCAGAGGTAAGCAGATGATGTTCCGTTGAAGATTTTGAGTAGAGGACCGTGTGGAATCATATACTAATTAGAACAAAAGGCCCAGTTTCAATTAGGTATCTTCCGGGTAGAAAATGTACAGATTTGCTAAGTTTCTCAGATAGAGAGAGAGCGATACAGAATGAGTCCAACATCATACATATAGAATCTTAGAATGGATACAACAGAGAGAGGGAGAGCATTCGGCCCTTTGCCTGTATGCTGGGCTGTACAAGAACATCTCAGCTCATCCCTTTCCAAGTCCTTGCCTCAAAACCCTGGAAATCCTTTCACTTCAGGTGCTGATCCCATTCTCCCTTGACAACCCGGATTTGATGCTGCGTCGACCACCCCCCCCCCCCCCCCCAGCCCAGGCAGTGCATTCCAGGTTCTAAACACTCAGCACATTAAAAACCATCCTTCTCTCCTCTGGCAATGGGAACAATATTTCTTCATCTCCTCTTCTTAGACTGCACCCACCAACCCACCACCTCTACCATCTCGAAGGACAGCAGCAGTAAATACATGGGAACACCAGCACTGCAAACTCCCCCTCAAGGCACTCACCGTCCTGACTTGGAAATACATTGCGGCTCCTTCACTGTCGCAGTGGCAAAATCCTGAAAGACTGTTTGGCTAACAGCACTGTGGCTGTACCGACACCTCAGGGACTGCAGCAGTTCAATAAAGCAGCAAACCACCACCTTCTTAAGGTCAGTTAGAGATTGGCAATGAATGCTGGCCTCGTCAGTGATGCCCTCTCGAAATGAATAAAACAAAAAAAAAACTCGCAACTACAACTGGAGACAGACAGATACAGAACAAATCTCACTCACGTGCCTGTGTTGGATACAATATGAATCCGCAAATCACATTCACTAACAGAGGGTAAAATGCAGTCGAAATTGGGCGATCGTTATCCAGTTGCAGTTTAACCAGTGTTTTATACAAGAACAGAAAACATCTTCACACAACATGCGACATTTTAACCCAATATGGAACATCATGAGACCAGATAATTAACTTTCTGCCGAACAGAAAACATCTTCACGGAGAATATTTTCACACAACAGGGAACACGTTTACAGAGCAGGGCATATAATAACAAAGCATTTTTTAAAAATTACACAAGATGGACCGTATTTATACAATCAGAAAGACATTGACAGCATCAGGGAAGCATTTTGCACAACAGCAGAAAACACCTCTCAACATCAGAGAGCACAGTTACACAGGAGGAAATATATTTGCAAACATGTATTTGCAACAGAAAATTCCTTGAAATATAGTGATAGATTCCGTGTCATGCGGTTTCCCATCGCCTTTGTCTGTCGTTATATGTCCAGACAATTTAGCTTACTGCTATTGTGTGTTTTTCTCTGTTGTATTCTGGGTGTGATGCAGGGGCTGAGCCTCCTGACACTGGAACTAGTATTAAACAGTACAGGGGCGAAAATCTGCCTGACTACATTGATAGACAGGCAGCCTTTGGCGTAGCAGAGTGGCGCAGTGGAAGCGTGCTGGGCCCAAAAGTCGATGGATCGAAACCATCTTCTGCTATTCCTATTATCACTAATAATGAAACGACTCGACAACAACGTTTGTGACTTTTCGGTGCAGGATGCAGACAGGTATTTACATCGGCTTCTCTTTTCCCCAAAAAACCTCGATCTGCAGTGAATCACTTTTATATGCAAGAGTTTTACACTAAACAGGGAAAATCTTAACACAACATACAAAAATTTACTGACAGAAACATCTTCACGGAGAATCTTCTTACACAATAGAGAACACGTTTGCAGAGCAGGGGACATATTAAAAGAACAGAAAAAAAAAACATTTACACAGCCTGAAACACATTTACAACAACAGGGGAGCATTTTGCACAACAGCAGAAATCATCTCTCAACAACAATTGAGACAGTTACATGGGTAAGGTGGGTGTGGAGGGATATGGGGCAAACATGAGCAATGGGAATAGCTCGGTGGTAAAAAAACTCGACGGCATGGACAAGTTGGGCCGATGGGGCTGTTTCCATGCTGTAAATCTCTAAGTCATAGAGCACAGCAGGAAAAAGAGTGAAATACTTTGCACAACAACAGTGAACATCTTTGAACAACAGAGAGCACAGTTACACAGCAGGAATTATATTTACAAACATATTTACACGAGAAAACGCATTTAAAACATCAGTGATCAATTCCGTGACCGTCCATACACGTGTACAAACAACCTCTTTTGCTGTTTTTGTGCGTGTATTTCTCTGTCCCTTCAGTCTTGGTGCTATGCAGTGGAATTTTGTGTCCAGACTGAGCCTCCTGACACTGGTGCTGGTGTTAAACTACAACGTGGAAGTTAATATCTGACTGGCTACATTGAAACGCAGCGGAGATGGGGAGGAGAGGGAGGGGGAGAGGGAGGGGGAGGTGGAGAGGGGGGAGGGAGGAGGGGGAAGGGGGACGGGGAGGGGGGAAGGGGAAGAGGAAGGGGGAGAGGGAGGGGGAGAGGGAGAGGGAGGGGGAGGGGGAGAGGGAGGGGGAGGGGGAGAGGGAGAGGGAGGGGGAGGGGGGAGGGGGGAGGGAGGGGGAGAGGGAGGGGGAGGGGGAGGGGGATAGGGAGGGGAGGGGAGGGGGAGGGAAGGAGGGAGGGAGGGAGGGGGAGGAGGGAGGGGGAGGAGGGAGGGGGAGGAGGGAGGGCGAGAAGTGAGGGGGAGCGGGGGAGGGGGGGACAGGGGAGGGTGAGGGGGAAGGGGAGGAGGGGGGACGGGGAGTGGGAGCAGGGGGGAGGGGCGGAGGCGGGGGGGGGGGGTGGATAGGTGAAGCTGGACTTGACGTAGCAGAAGTGGGGCAGTTGAAGCGTGCTGGGCCCAAAGCTCAGAGGTCGATGGATCAAAACCATTCTCTGCTACTTCCTATTAACAATGATAACAAAACCACTTGACTACAATTCTGCAACATTTACGTGGAATATGCAGACAGGTATCTGCATTGGCTCCTCTTTTCTTTTATAAGCCCCAAACCAGTTTGGTATGCACACAAGGTGTAGACACTGTGAACATGCACCAGGATCTATTAGTGACAGAGGTAATGGTGCACAGGGCACAACTTCAGAACTTGTGGATAATGTGAAACTTGGAAGCATTGTGAACTGTGAGAAGGATAGTGTGAAACTTCAAAAAGGACATGGACAAGTTGACAGAATGAGTGGACAATTTATAGATGAAATTCAACGCTGAGAATTGTGAAGTGATTCATTCTGGTGGGAAAATTATAGAGAGACAATGAAAAGTAAAAGGAAAACAGTTCCAAAGTATCTAATCAATTTCATTAGTGAGTTTCTCAGTCCTACAACTCTAAATGAGGTGCAACAGTACAACTCTAAAATAATAGCAAATTACTGCGGGTGCTGTCATCTGAAACCAAAAGAGAAAATACTGGAAAATCTCTGCCGGTCAGGCAGCATCTGTAAGGAGTGAAATGAGCTAATGTTTCGAGATTGGTTTACTGCCAACTGTTAACTTCCTTAAAGTCAATAATAATCCATTCAAAATATCAGCATGTGTGTTTTACAATCATAATTACTCGGTTGAATCAATTACTGCATCTCACATTGCTTCTTGTTAGCTCATAAATGTATTTAAAAGTCATTTAACTGAACGCTGCTAGTTTTATCAATGTCTTAATGTCGACTGGTTTAAAAATCTTACCACCCCATCAGGGGTTCCACTTACAGGTATTAAAAGTTATGAGACGTCTGGACAGAGTGGATAGGGACAAACTGTTCCCATTCGTGGAATGATGAAGAATGAGAGGGAACAGATTGAACATCATGAGCAAAGGAAGGAATAGCAACACGAGGAAAACATTTTTCACACAGTGAGTGTTTAAAGTGTGGAATGCACTGCTGGAGAGTGTGGTGGATACAGATTCAATTGAAACGTCCTCAGGGAATTAGACTGTTCTCCGAAAAGGAAGAATGTGCAGGATTACAGGGAGAAGTCGGAGATGTTGATTTTCTGTCACAACTCCTCACACCATTTCTCATTCATCTCTCATCACTGAATCGAGTGCGAACTGTTCTCTTGTCTTTGCTAAACAAGGAGAAGTGCAGCAATGATTAAATGACAAGACAGTTGGTGGCCTAAGTCGAATGGGAGAGTTAAAAAATTACAAATATGTTTCTACAAGGAGGTGAGGATGGCAGAGAGATGGAATTTGAAATAAAACAGAAAATGCTAGAAACCTCAGCAGGTCTGGCAGCATCTATCGGGAGAGAAACAGAGTTAATGCTTCCAGTGCCTATGACTCTTCTTCAGAGCTGAGGAGGGGTTGAAATGTGACGGATTTAAAATGTTGAGGAGAATTCGGAGCACAATCTGGATTATTCATTAAAGCAATCACAAAAGCAAATGGCATGTTTGTTTTTATTGCAAGGTAATTGGAGTAGATGAAGAAAAGTGTCTTGCTACAATTGTACAGGAGTTTATGGAGACCACATTTGCAATGCTGTGAACAGCTATGGTATCCACATTTGAGAAAAGATAAGCTTGCATTAGAGGCGGTACAGAGAAGGTTCACTGGATTGCCCCCCGGAATGAGGAGGTTGTTCCATGTTGAAAGGCTGAGTGAATTAGGCTGAGAGATCCTAGAGCTCAGAACAATGTGTAGATGCTGAGTGAACGCTTCTATTGCTGTCCTCTGGGCAGACGAGTGGCAGATAAAGTAAAAGTACAGAAAAGTAAAGTTAAAGGAAAGTTTATTAGTCACAAGTAAGGCTTACATTAACATTGCAATGAAGTTACTGCGAAATTCCCCAATTTGCCACAGTCGGGCACCTGTGCGGGTCAATCACCTAACTAGATGAAGTTCAATGCTGAGAAATGTGAGTTGATTCATTTTCAGATTGTGGAGAAATAAATGGAGAAACTCTTAAGGAAATGCAGGAAAAAAGGGATCTCGGTTTCTGAGTACAAAAGTCATTAAAGGTGGCTGAGCATGTTGGGAGAGCAGTTAAGAAAGCAAATGGCATCCTACATTTTATTGGAGGATCAAATAGACGAATAAGAAGATCATGTTGAGCTTTTAAATACACTAGACAGGTCTCACCTGGAGCACTGAGTCCAGTGCTGGGCACCACACTTGTCGAAGTTTGGAGGGAGTGCAAAGGATATTCACATGAATGATTCCATTGATAAAGGTTTGTAGCAATGAAGATCGATTGAGAAGTTGGGTATTTTTCCTTACGGGAAGAAGCCTGTGAGGACCTGTAGAGGGACAGGTAGCATTGAGGAAGCAGGTGTGCTGCAGAAGGATTTGTATAGGCTGGGAGAGTGGGCAGAGAAGTGGCAGATGGAATACAATGTGGAAAAGTGTGAGGTTATGCAGTTTGGAAGGAGGAATGGAGGCATAGATTATTTTCTAAATTGTGAAATGCTTAGGAACTCAGAAGCACAAACGGACTTGGGAGTCCTTGTTCAAGATTCTCTTAAGGCAGGTTCAGTCGGCAGTTAGGAAGGGAAATGCAATGTCGAGAGGGTCAGAATACAAGAGCACGGATGTACTTCTGAGGCTGGCAAAGGCTCTGGTCAGACCCCATTTGGAGTAATGTGAGCAGTTTGGGCCCCTTATCTAAGGAAGGATGTGCTGGCCTTGGAAAAGGTCCAGAGGAGGTTCACAAGAATGATCCATGGAATGAAGAGCTTGTTGTATGAAGAATGGTTGAGGACTCTGGGTCTGTACTCGTTGGAATTCACAAGGATGAGTGGGATCTTATTGAAGCTTAGAGGACACTGCGAGGCCTGGATAGAGTGGACACAGAGAGGATTTTTCCACTTGTAGGAAAAACTAGAACCAGAGGGCACAACCCCAGACTAAAGGGACGATCCTTTAAAACAGAGGAGGAGGAATTTCTTCAGCCAGAGAGTGGCGAATCTGTGGAAATCTTTGCCACAAAAGGCTGTGGAGGCCAGGTCATTGAGTGTTTCTAAGACAGAGATGGATAGATTCTTGATGAATAAGGGGATTAGGGGTTATGGGGAAAAGACAAGAGAATGGGAATGAGACAAATGGCAGAGCAGTCTCGATGGGCTGAGTGGCCTCATTCTGTTCCTATGTCTTATGGTCTTTTGGAAGAGAAAGAAGGGTGGCTTTCGCACTGCTGCGGCAGAATGACAGGGAGTCAGGTTCAATTCAGGCCTTGAGTGACTTACGTATTTTCCACATTTTCTCTGTGTCCACGTGGCTTTCCTCCGGGTGCTCTGGTTTCCCCCCACACTCCATTGATAGGGTAAGTGGATTTACCATGCTAAATTTACCCTTATGTCTCCCAGTATGTTTAGATTAGGAGGGTTAACAGGGTAAATATGTGAGGTTATGTGGACAGGTCAGAGAATCAGTGCAGACTCAATGGGCCGAATGGCCATCTTTTGCAATGTAGGGATTCATTGATAGAGATTTTCATGTTCCAGTCATGAGTTCATCAAGAACGAGGAGAAAATTTCAAAGTAAGTGTAAAAACTGCAACGATTCAGAGCCTAATTTACACATCTTTGGAAATTAAAGGAACATTTAACATGGCCAATACACCTAACCTGCACATCTTTGAACCATGGAAGTGAACCAGAGCACCCAGACGAAACTCATGGGGGAGAATGTGCAAAATCTGCACAGTCAGCAAAGGCCAGGACTAAACCCGGGTCTCTGGGGCTATGAGGAGGTAGAGTGGGATTGGACAGCGTGCAATTTTCAATACGAGAGTGTAGACTTGATAGGCCAAATCATAGAAATCATAGAAACCCTACAGTGCAGAAGGAGGCCATTCGGCCCATCGAGTCTGCACCGACCACAATCCCACCCAGGCCCTATCCCCACATATTTACCCGCTAATCCCTCTAACCTACGCATCCCAGGACACTAAGGGGCAATTTTTAACCTGGCCAATCAACCTAACCCGCACATCTTTGGACTGTGGGAGGAAACCGGAGCACCCGGAGGAAACCCACGCAGACACAAGGAGAATGTGCAAACTCCACACAGACAGTGACCCAAGCCGGGAATCGAACCCAGGACCCTGGAGCTGTGAAGCAGCAGTGCTAACCACTGTGCTACCGTGCCGCCCATGGGCTGTTACTGCTTTGTAAAGATTCTGTGGTTTGGGAATCTAAAACATAATCCTATTGCATGGAGCAGCAGGCTTGAGGGGCCACGTAGTCCACTTCTGATGCAATTTATTGTGCTGCTGTGTCCAGAAAGCTGCAAATTGAGTTCTCATCATTAAATCTGAATTTACTCCAAATACTGTTGATGCATCAACTCAGTGCTCAGTGACAAACACTGACCCGCGGTTAAACAATGTCTCAATTTTAATATTCTTATCCGTGTTTCCAAACCCCTCCATGTCCTCAGCTCTTCCTCCCTTTCATCACCTCCAGCCTAACAATCCTCTGAGATATCTGAGCTCCTCTGATTCTGCCCTCGTGAGCATCCCTGATTTGGTTCACTCCGTAAGAAGTCTCACAACACCAGGTTAAAGTCCAACAGGTTTATTTGGTAGCAAATACCATAAGCTTCGTCAGATCTGATGAAGGAGCAGTGCTCCGAAAGCTTATGGTATTTGCTACCAAATGAACCTGTTGGACTTTAACCTGGTGTTGTAAGACTGCTTACTGTGTTCACCCCAGTCCAACGCCGGCATCTCCACATCTTGGTTCACTCCACCAGTGATGGTCGCACTTTCAGCTCTCTGGATCGCAGCTCTGGAATTCCCTCTCTAAACGCCGCTGCTTCTTGCTTGCCTTCCTCCCAGTTCTTTTTTGTCACCTGTTCCCTTCATTTATTTCCTCCTTCCTTTCCCGAGGGGTTCAGCTTTTGCATCCTCTGACTTTACGCAGTCCTTTTGCCGCTTTAACTGCCATCAAAGAATTATAATTGAACAACCATAATTCTGTGAGCGGTTCCACTTTAAGGATTATTTCGGCCACAAATTCTTTGATTTCTCATTGGTTTCAGCTCCGGATCGAATTGAATGACGCAATGACGCTGGGCTGGGAGTGACGCTGCACGAGTCGCGCACGAGCGGCACATTCCGATTGGACAGTGCGTTACGATTGGCGAGAAGATGTCCATCACATTGGGGGCGTGTGTTGTTAGCAACGCGGTCTCCGATTGGGTACCATTAGAGCGTCCGAACTTCTGACTATGCAGATCACGGATTGGATAAAGTAGCTGTCACTCAGTGGGCGCAGAGCGGCCATTGGATAACCGCGATGCGGCAATTTCCGATTGGTTTTCCCAGCTGCCGGTCACAGGCCCATCAGACACCGCGCGGAGCGGCAGCAAATGTCCCGCCAGTGGCTTCAGTCCCCGGGTCCGGATCCTGAGCCCGCGGCGGGGCTCCGGATGGGGGAAGGGTTTCGGCAGCGGGAATCCCGTCCTGCATGGCTGTGAATAGGGCGGCACCGTGGTTAGGGACCCTAGTTCGATTACGGTTTGGGTCACTGACTATGCGGAGTCTGCACGTTCTCCCCGTGGGTTTCCTCCGGTTTCCTCCCACAGTTCAAAGATGTGTGGGTTCGGTGGATTGGCCGTGCTAAGTTGCCCCTGAGTGTCCGGGAGATCAGCTCGGGTAAATGCATGGGGTTATGGAGATAGGACCTGGGTGAGATTGTGGTTGGTGCAGACTCGATGGGCCGAATGACCGCCTTCTACGCTGTAGGATTCCATAAATCAGCAGCTCAGGGTTTCCAATGGCAGCTTCCTGTGTAAACATGTCACGCTGCAGTTCCCCAGTCTCAGCAGTGGCGGCACTGCAAACTCCCTGGAGTCAGGCCAATCAGCACAGAGACTGGGATCTTCCTGTGCTCTATGTGTGGGGCTCAGTGCCATTCCGGGTTAGAGCAACTCACTTTGCAGAGGCCACGGTTAGATCCTGGAATCATCCTGTGCTCTGTTTTGGGGGTGGGGCTTGGTTCCTCTGACTGAATCTCCCTTCTTGTTTGGTTCTAATTAACGCCTCTCTCTCTCTTATCGTCAGTCTGGGTGTTCCTGACTGAGCAGAATGGCCTGATCTCACCACACACATTGAGATGGAGGAGCTGCCGCTTGAGGTGCAGATGATTGAGAACTCCAGCCTTCTCTACACTTGTTTACTGAGGCCCAGCCCTTCATTCATCATTAGTTTTCCCAGGATGTCAGGTACATTAACATCTTCATCTGCTGTACACACTGACCTGACAGTGTGAAGGTATTGGAGCAGGATAGTGCAGTCAACCATGTCAAAGGTGTGGACAGGTTGAGAAGGATAAGGAGGGATAGTTTAGCTGGGTAAGACTGCATTTACCCTGTTCTGATCTTTTCTTTCTGGCTATATGCAAAATATCACCTGCAATGATTTCCTGCCACTGCCACCCTTAATCAATGTCAGGACTGGAATTTGAAACCAGGCCTCGAGAGGAGTCTGTGACCTGAACGCAGCAGCTTCGACTACTCGGCCGTCCTGACACAGACTATTTATTTCACTCCTCTGCCACTTTATGGTTCCCCACTTTTAATTCCCAGTCTCGATCTCTCAGGAGCTTATGTTCACTTTAGCCTCTCTCTTGTTATATATTTAAAGAAACTCTTTCTGATTCTTTTTATATTACTTGTTCATTTACGTTTGTCGTTCATCTTCTCCCACATTAGTATTTTTTTGGTCATCATTTGTTGGTTTTAGGAACTTCCCCAATGCTCTGTCTTATCACGAATATATGAAACATCCTATGTTCTTCTTTCAGTTTAATGCAATCTTAACTTTCTCGGTTAACCATGGTTGATTTATTCCCTTTCAGAATCCTTGTTCATCACTGGTATATATCTTTGTTGTGAGTCACTATCTGTGTGGAGTCTGCACGTTCCCTCCGTGTCTGTGTGTGTTTCCTCTGGGTACTCCAGTTCCTCCCGCAGTCTGAAAGGCGCGCTGGTTCGGTGAATTGGTCATGCTAAATTCTCCCTCAGTCTACCTGAACAGCCGCCGGAGTATGGCGACGAGGGGATTTTCACAATAACTTCATTGCAGTGTTAGTGTAAACCTACTTGTGACACTAATAAACAAACTTTAACCTTTACCAATTAAAAACATTATGAGCGACCCTGTCGAAAGTATTCTGAAATTCTAAATAAACAACATCCACCGGTTCTTCCTGGTCAACTCTACTAGTTACATCCTCGAAGAACTTCAGTAGTTTTGTCAAGCATGATTTCCCTTTTGTAAATCCATGCTGACTTTATCTGATCATAATACTGCTTTCCAAACGCTTGGTAATGGGCTTGAGCAGCTGCCCTACGACTGACGTTCGGCTGACTGGTCATTGGTTCCCTCTTTCCTCTCTACCTCTGTTTTTGAATACACGGTTTAGATTAGTTACCTCTCTATCCCTTGAAAGTAGTGACTCTGGCTGGGTTCAGTTCGACACTCACTGGTTCCTCTCTCTCTCTCCTGAAGGTGCTGTCTCTGGCTGGGTTCTGTTCAGACACTGGAAATCTGCAATAAATGCAGAAAAGAAAGCTCAGCAGATTGGGCAGCATCTGTTTAGAGAGAGAAACAGAGTTAGTTTTTCAGGTTTGTGACCTTTCATCAGAACTTGAAAACATAGAAACTCGGAACAGGAGTCGGCCATTCAACCCTTCGTGTCTGTTCCATCATTCAATGTGATCATGGCTGATCCTCTATCTCAATTCCATATTCTGTTTTTCCCAATACCCCTTGATGCCATTAAAATCTAAAAAGAATCTCTCTCTCCTTCTTGAACCTATGCAGTGACTTGGTCTTCACAGCTTCTTTGGTCGAGAATTCCATAGGTTCACCTCCTCTGAGTGAAGAAATTTCCCCTCATCTCATTCCTAAATGGTGTACCCCGTATCCTAAGACTGAGCCCCATTGTTTTACATTCAAAGAACAAGGAACATTACAGCACAGGAACAGGCCCTTCAGCCCTCCAAGCCTGCACCGACCATGCTGCCTGACTGAACTAAAACCCTCTACCCTTCCGGGGACCATATCCCTCTATTCCCATCCTATTCATGTATTTGTCAAGACGCCCCTTAAAACTCACTGCCGTATCCACTTCCACTACCTCCCCTGGCAACGAGTTCCAGGCACCCACTACTCTCTGTGTAAAAAATCTGCCTCATACATCTTCTTTAAACCTTGCCCCTGGCATCTTCAACCTGTGCCTCCTAGTAATTGACTCTTCCACCCTGGGAAAAAGCTTCTGACTATCCACTCTGTCCATGCCTCTCATAATCTTGTAGATGTCTATCAGGTGGCCCCTCATCCTCCGTCGTTCCAGTGAGAACAAACCAAGTTTCTCCAACCTCTCTTCATAGTTAATGCCCTCCATACCAGCCAACATCCTGGTAAATCTTTTCTGTACCTTCTCCAAAGCCTCTACATCCTTCTGGTAGTGTGGCGACCAGAATTGAACACTATGTTCCAAGTGCGTCCTAACTAAGGTTCGATAAAGCTGCAACATGACTTGCCAACTTTTAAACTCAATGCCCCGGCCGATGAAGGCAAGCATGCCGTATGCCTTCTTGACTACCTTCTCCACCTGCATTGCCACTTTCAGTGACCTGTATACCTGTACACCCAGATCTTTTTGCCTATCAATACTCTTAAGTGTTCTGCCATTTACTGTATATTTCCTATCTGTATTAGACCTTCCAAAATGCATTACCTCACATTTGTCCGGATTAAACTCCATGTGCCATCTCTCTGCCCAAGTCTCCAACTGATCTACATCCTGCTGTATCCTCTGATGGTCCTCACCGCTATCTGCAAATCCATCAACCTTTGTGTCGTCTGCAAACTTACTAATCAAGCCAGTTACATTTTCCTCCAAATCATTTATATATATTACAAACAGCAAAGATTCCAGCACTGATCCCTGAGGAACGCCACTTGTCACAGCCCTCCATTCAGAAACACACCGTTCCACTGCTACCCTCTGTTTTCTGTGACCAAGCCAGTTTTGTATCCACGTAGCCAGCTCACATCTGATCCCATGCAACTTCACCTTCTGCACGAGTCTGCCATGAGGGACCTTGTCAAAGGCCTTACTGAAGTCCAAGTATACAACATCCACTGCCCTACCCTGATCAATCATCTTTGTTACTTCCTCCAAAAACTCAATCAAGTTCGTGAGACACAACCTCCCTGCTTGCTATCCTTCTTAAATAAAGGAACAACATTGGCTATTCTCCAATCCTCTGGGACCTCCCCTGTAAGAGTTTTAACAACACCAGGTTAAAGTCCAACAGGTTTATTTGGTAGCAAATGCCATTTGCTACCAGATAAACCTGTTGGACTTTAACCTGGTGTTGTTAAAACTCTGACTGTGTTTACCTCAGTCCAACACCGGCATCTCCACATCATGACGTCCCCTGTTGCCAGTGAGGATACAAAGATTTCCCTCAAGTCCCCAGCAATTTCCTCCCTTGCCTCTCTCAGTATTTTGAGGGACTTGTCTACCTTAATGTTTCTCAAGAACCTCAATACCTCCTCCTTTTTGATATCAACATGGCTCAAACTATCTACACATCCTTTCCCAGACTCATCACCCACCAAGTCCTTATCTTTGGTGAATACTGATGCAAAGTACTCATTTAATATCTCACCCATTTGCACTGGTTCCACGCATAGATTCCCTCCCTTGTCCTTGAGTGGGCCCACCCTCTCCCTGGCTACCCTCTTGCTCTTGACATATGTATAAAAAGCCTTGGGATTTTCCTTAATCCTGCTGGCCAATGCTTTTTCGTGACCCCTTTTAGCCCTCCTTACTCCTTGCTTAAGTTTCTTTCTACTTTCCTAGTATTCTACACTTGCTTCGTGTGTTCCCGGCCTCCTAGCTTTGACAAATGCTTCCTTTTTCTCTTTGACTAGGCTCACAATATCTCTCGTTATCCAAGGTTCCCAAAACTTGCCATACTTATCCTTCATCCTTACAGGAATGTGCTGGTCCTGAATCCCTACCAACTTACATTTGAAAGCCTCCCACATGCCAGATGTTGATTTGCCCTCAAACATCTTCCCCCAATCTACATTCTTCTGTTCCTGCCTAATATTGTTGTAATTAGTCTTCCCCCAATTTAGCACCTTAACTTGAGGACTACACTTATCTTTATCCACCAGTACCTTAAAGCTTACTGGATTGTGGTCACTGTTCCCGAACTGCTCCCCGACTGAAACATCGACCACCTGGCTTGGCTCATTCCTCAATACCAGGTCCAGTATGGCCCCTTCCCTAGTTGGACTATCGACATATTGTTTCAAGAAGCCCTCCTGGATGCTCCTCACAAACTGCCCCATCCACGCCCCTAGCATTAAGTGAGTCCCAATCAATATAGGGGAAGTTAAAATCTCCCACCACAACAACCCTGTTACTTTTATACCTTGCCAAAATCTGCCGACATATCTGTTCCTCTATCTCCCGCTGGCGTTGGGTGGCCAACAGTAAACCCCCAACATTATGACTACACCTTTCCTATTCCTGAGCTCTACCCATATTGCCTCGCTGTATGAGCCCTCTGAGGTGACCTCCCGGAGTACAGCTGCGATATTCTCCTCATACTCACCTGATGAACAAAGAACAATACAGCACAGCAACAGGCCCTTCGGCCCTCCAAGCCTGCCCCGATCATGTGTTCCGAACTAGACCATCCATTTGTATCCCTCTATTCCCAGTCTGTTCATATTTCTATGGTAAGAAGTTTAACAACACCAGGTTAAAGTCCAACAGGTTTATTTGGTAGCAAAATGTGTGGCTTTTGCTACCAAATAAACCTGTTGGACTTTAACCTGGTGTTGTTAAACTTCTTACTGTGTTTACCCCAGTCCAACGCCGGCATCTCCACATCATATTTCTATGAACAGACTGGAAATAGAGGGATACAAATGGATGGTCTAGTTAGGAACACATGATCGGGGCAGGCTTGGAGGGCCGAAGGGTCTGTTGCTGTGCTGTACTTTGTTCATCAGGTGAGTATGAGGAGAATATCCATGTTCATGTGGCTATCTAGATAAGTTTTAAATGATCCTAGCGTGTCTGCCTCAACCACCTTGCTTGGCAGTGCATTCCAGGCCCCCACCACCCTCTGTGTAAAATACGTCCCCCGCATATCTGTATTGAACCTTGCCCCCCTTGAAACTTGTGACCCCTTGTGTTTGTCATTTCTAACCTGGGAAAAAGCTTCCAACTGTTCACCCTATCTATGCCCTTCATAATTTTATAAACCTCTATTAGGTCGCCCCTCAACCTCCGTCTTTCCAGGGAGAACAACCCTAGTTTACTCAATCTCACCTCATATCTAATACCCTCCATACCAGGCAACGTCCTGGTAAACCTTTTCTGCACTCTCTACAAAGCCTCCACGTCCTTCTGGTAGTGTGGCGACCAGAACTGGACGCAGTATTCCAAATGTGGCCTAACCAACGTTCTATATAACTGCAACATCATATGCCAACTTTTATACTCTATGCCCCGTCCAATAAAGGCAAGCATGCCATATGCCTTCTTCACCACCTTTTCCACCTGTGCTGCCACCTTTAAGGATCTGTGGACTTGCACACCCAGATCCCTCTGCTCCTGATGGGTCTGCCATTTATTGTATAGCTCCCCACTGCATTAGATCTACCAAAATGCATCACTTCTCATTTATCTGGATTAAATTCCATCTGCCATTTCTCCGTCCAATTTTCCAGCAGGACCCCGAGGGTGGTAGTCTCAGGATTGCTGCCTGAGGAACATGCCAGTGAGGGCAGGAGTGGGATGCTTGGGCGGATGAACACGTGGCTCAGGAACTGGTGCAGGGGGCAGGGTTTCCAGTTCTTGGATCATTGGGACCTCTTCTGGGGCAGGTGGGACCTGTACAAGAGAGACGGGTTACACCTAAACTACAAGGGGACCAATATACTTGCAGGGAGATTTGCTAGTGTTATTGGGGAGCGTTTAAACTAGATTTGCAGGGGGGTGGGAACCAGAGTGCCAGAGCAGATAGTGGAGCAGGGGTAAAAAGACAGGTTAGTTAAAGCAAAATCACAAATGGAAGGGTAGAGTGTGGTGGAAATAATTTTTTGAGGTGTGTCTATTTCAATGCCAGGAGTATTGTAGGGAAGGCAGATGAGCTGAAGGCGTGGATAGACACGTGGAAATATGACATTATAGCCATTAGTGAAACTTGGCTACAGGAGGGGCAGGACTGGCAGCTCAATGTTCCAGGGTTCCAATGTTTCAGGCGGGATAGAGGCAGAGGGATAAAAGGTGGGGGGGTGGCATTGTTGGTCAGGGAAAATGTTACAGCGGTACTCAGGCAGGATAGATTAGGGAGCTTGTCTACAGAGGCCCTATGGGTGGAGCTGAGAAACAGGAAAGGTATGACCACATTAATGGGCTTGTATTATAGACCACCCAATAGTCAGCGAGAATTGGAGGAGCAAATCAGCGGAGAGATAGCTGACAACTGCAAGAAACACAAAGTTGTGATAGTGGGGGATTTTAATTTTCCACATATAGATTGGGACTCGCATACTGTTAAAGGTTTAAACGGGGTAGAGTTTGTAAAATGTGTTCAGGAGAATTTTCTACATCAGTATATAGAGGTGCCAACTAGAGAGGATGCGATATTGGATCTCCTATTGGGAAATGAGTTAGGGCAGGTGATGGATGTGAGTGTGAGGGAACACTTTGGATCCAGTGATCATAATGCCATTAGTTTCAACCTAATTGTGGATAAGGATAGATCTGGTCCTCGGGTTGAAGTTCTGAACTGGAAAAAGGCCAAATTTGATGAAATGAGAAGGGATCTGGGAAGTGTGGATTGGCACAGGCTGTTCTCTGGTAAGGATGTAAATGGAAAGTGGGAGGCCTTCAAAGGAGAAATTTTGAGAGTGCAGAGTTTGTATGTTCCTGTCAGGATGAAAGGCAAAGTAAATAGGAATAAGGAACCTTGGTTCTCGAGGGAGATTGTCACACTGATTAAGAGGAAGAGAGAGTTGTATGAAATGTACAGGCAGCAAGGAACACATCAGATGCTCGAGGAGTATAAAAAGTGCAAGAAGCTACTTAAGAGGGAAATCAGGAGGGCTAAAAGAAGACATGAGGTTGCTTTGGCAGACAGAGTGAAGGAAAATCCAAAGAGCTTCTATAGGTATGTTAGGAGCAAAAGGATAGTGAGGGATAAAATTGGTCCTCTTGAAGACCAGAGTGGTAGACTGTGTATGGAACCAAAAGTGATGGGGGAGATACTAAATGGTTTTTTTGCATCCGTATTTACTGAGGAAACGGGCATGGAGTCTACGGAAATAGGGCAAACTGGTAGGGAGGCCATGGAACCTTTACAGATTAGAGGAGAGGAGGTGCTCGCTGTCTTGAGGCAAATCAGAGTGGATAAATCCCCAGGACCGGACAGGGTATTCCCACGGACCTTGAGGGAAGCTAGTGTTGAACTTGCAGGGGCCCTGGCAGACATATTTAAAATGTCAGTATTCACCGGGGAGGTGCCGGATGATTGGAGGGTGGCTCATGTTGTTCCGTTGTTTAAAAAAGGTTCCAAAAGAAATCTGGGAAATTATCGGCCAGTAAGTTTGACGTCGGTGGTGGGCAAGTTATTGGAAGGTGTGATAAGGGATAGGATCGACAAATATTTGGATAGACAGGGACTTATTAGGGAGAGTCAACATGGCTTTGTGCGTGGTAAGTCATGTTTGACCAATCTATTAGAGTTTTTCGAGGAGGTTACCAGGAAAGTGGATGAAGGGAAGGCGGTGGATGTTGTCGACCTGGATTTCAGCAAGGCCTTTGACAAGGTCCCTCATGGGAGGTTAGTTAGGAAGGTTCAGTTGCTAGGTATACATGGGGAGGTAGTAAATTGGATTAGACACTGGCTCAATGGAAGAAGCCAGAGAGTGGTTGTGGAGGATTGCTTCTCCGAGTGGAGGCCTGTGACTAGTGGTGTGCCGCAGGGATCGGTGTTGGGTCCATTGTTGTTTGTCATCTATATCAATGATCTGGATGATAATGTGGTAAATTGGATCAGCAAGTTTGCTGATGATACAAAGATTGGAGGTGTAGTGGACAGTGAGGAAGGTTTTCAAAGCTTGCAGAGGGATTTGGACCAACTAGAAAAATGGGCTGAGAAATGGCAAATGGAATTTAACGCAGACAAGTGTGAGATATTGCACATTGGAAGGACAAACCAAAGTAGAACGGACAGGGTAAATGGTAGGACTCTGAAGAGTGCAGTTGAACAGAGGGATCTGGGAATACAGGTACAGAATTCCCTAAAAGTGACGTCACAGGTGGATAGGGTCGTAAAGAGTGCCTTTGGTACATTGGCCTTTATAAATCGGAGTATCGAGTATAAAAGTTGGAGTGTTATGGTAAGGTTATATAAGGCATTGGTGAGGCCGAATTTGGAGTATTGTGTACAGTTTTGGTCTCCCAGTTACAGGAAGGATGTAAATAAGATTGAAAGAGTGCAGAGAAGGTTCACAAGGATGTTGCCGGGACTTGAGAAGCTGAGTTACAGAGAGAGATTGAATAGGTTGGGACTTTATTCCCTGGAGCGTAGAAGATTGAGGGGAGATTTGATAGAGGTGTATAAGATTTTGATGGGTATAGATAGAGTGAATGCAAGCAGGCTTTTTCCGCTGAGGCTGGGGGAGAAAAAAACCAGAGGGCATGGGTTAAGGGTGAAAGGAGAAAAGTTTAAAGGGAATATTAGGGGGGGCTTCTTCACGCAGAGAGTGGTGGGAGTGTGGAATGAGCTGCCGGATAAAGTGGTAAATGCATTTAAGAAAAACTTGGACGGGTTCATGGATGAGAGGGGTGTGGAGGGATATGGTCCAAGTGCAGGTCAGTGGGACTAGGCATAAAATGGTTCGGCACAGACAAGAAGGGCCAAAAGGCCTGTTTCTGAGCTGTAATTTTTCTATGGTTCTATCTATATCCTGCTGTATTCTCTGACAATGTTCATCACTATCCGCAACTCCAGCAGTCTTTGTGTAGTCCGCAAACTTACTGATCAGACCAGCTACATCTTCCAAATCATTTATATATATCACAAACAGCAGAGGTCCCAGGACAGAGCCCTGCGCAACACCACTAGTCACAAACCTCCAATCAGAAAAAGACCCCTCCACTGCTACCCTCTGTCTTCTATGGCCAAGTCAGTTCTGTACCCATCTCGCTAGTTCACCTTTGATCCCGTGAGATTTAATCTTTTGCACCAGTCTGCCATGAGGGACCTTGTCAAATGCTTTACTAAAATCCATGTAGACGACATCCACGGCCCTTCCCTTGTCTATCATTTTTGTCACCTCCTCAAAAAACTCAACCAAATTTGTGAGGCATGACCTCCCTCATACAAAACCATGTTGTCTATCGCTAATGAGACTATTCAGTTCTAAATGTGTATAGATTCTACCTCTAAGAATCTTCTCCAACAATTTCCCTACCACGGATGTCAAGCTCACTGGCCTATAATTACCCCGGTTATCCTTGCGACCCTTCTTAAATAACAGGACCACATTTGCTATCCTCCAATCCTCTGGGACCTCACCTGTGTCCAATGAAGAAACAAAGATTTCTGTTAGAGGCCCAACAATTTCATCTCTTGTCTCTCTCACTAATCTCGGAGAGATGCCATCTGGCCCTGGGGATTTGTCTACCTTTATGCTTCCTAAAACACCTCACACTTCCTCCCTTGTAATTGCGATTTGTTCTAACGGGTCTACAGATCCCTCTGAGACACTCCCAATCAACGTGTCCGTCTTCTTTGTGAATACTGATGCAAAGTATTCATTTAGGATCTCACCTACTTCCTTGGGTTCTAAGCATAATTCCCTTCCTTTGTTCTTGAGAGGTCCGACTCTTTCTCTGACAACCCTCTTGTTCCTAACATATGTATAAAATGCCTTGGGATTCTCCTTAATGAAGGGGCAGCGCTCCGAACCTAGTGGCTTGTGCTACCAAATAAACCTGTTTGACTTTAACCTGGTGTTGTGAGACTTCTTACTGTGTTTATCCCAGTCCAATGCCGGCATCTCCACATCATATTCTCCTTAACCAGTAGTGCAACTCCCCCACCCCTTTTACATCCCCCTCTATCCCGCCTGAAACATCTGTATCCTGGAATGTTAAGCTGCCAATCCTGTCCTTCCCTTAACCAAGTCTCTGTAATGGCAACAACATCGTATTTCCTCGTACTAATCCAAGCTCTAAGTTCATCTGCCTTACCTGTAACACTTCTCGCATTGAAACAGATGCACTTCAGTCCACCAGACCCTCTTTGATTATAAACCCCACCCTGCCTGCTGTTTCTCTGGGTCTTACTGGCCCGACTCTCCGGTTCTCCTTCAGCTAATTCACCTTTGCTTTGGTTCCCACCCCCCTGCTAAACTAGTTTAAATCCTTCCATGTGACATTAGCAAACCTCCCGGCCAGAATATTTGTGCCCTCCCAGTTTAGATGCAACCCGTCCTTCTTGTACAGGTCCCATCTGCCCCGAAAGAGACTTCAATCATCCAGATATCTGAAACCCTCCCTCCTGCACCAGCTGTTTAGCCACATGTTGAGCTGCACTATCTTTCTATCCCTAGCCTCACTGGCATGTGGCACAGGGAGTAATCCTGAGATTACAACCCTTGAGATCCTGCTTTTTAACTTTCTACCTAACTCCCTAAACTGCTGCTGCAGGACCTCATCACTCCTCCTACCTATGTCGTTAGTACCAATATGTATCACGGCCTCTGGCTGTTCACCCTCTCCCTTCAGAATGCTTTCTGTCTGTTCAGTGACATCCTGGACCCTGGCACCAGGGAGGCAACATACCATCCTGGAGTCTCTTTCACGTCCACAGAAACGCCTATCTACACCCCTAACTATAGAATCCCCTATAGCTATTGTTCTAGTGCTCTTTGTCCCTCCCTGCTTAACAACAGCCATGGTGCCACTGCTTTGGCTGCTGCTGCTGTTATTCCGTGATAGCCCATCTCCCCCAACAGTATCCACAACGGTATACTTGTCAGCGAGGGGGATGACCACAGGGGATTCCTGCACTGACTGCCTGCCCCTTCTGGCGGTCACCCATCCATCTGCCTGCACCTTGGGTGTGACCACGTCTCTAAAGCTCCTATCTATGATGCTTTCCGCCTCCTTCCTGCTCCTAAGAGCATCCAACTGCTGCTCCAACCTATCCATGCGGTCTGAAAGGAGCTGCAATTGGGTGCACTTCCTGCAGACATAGTTGTCCGAGATGCTGGAAGCCCCGGATCTCCCACATCCCACAAGTGCAACACTTAACCCCACCAACCGACATTTCGAGCACCAATTAAATTATTTGAGAAAATTTATAAAACTCTTACCTTCACTTTTACCTTCCCACGGTGGCCTTTTTTTTGATTCGAGGAGGGAGCGAGGGAAACACTAATGTAGTGTTTCGGGTTTACCGTTCCTTGACACCAGATCTTCAGCTTCCCACTTCTTGGTAAATGTTGCTGGTCCGACTTCTCCCAGAATGCACCAGTGAAGTCCCTCAGCCGCCTCGACTGGATGCTCAAACTCCTGTTTATCACTGGAGGTGATCTTCCGCTTTCCACTTCTTGGTAAATGTTGCGGGTTCCCCAACCACGGAAAACATCCTTTTTGCATGTAGTCTGTCCAGCCCTGTTAGAATTTTATATGTTTTAATCAGATCTCATCTGATCCTTTCCTTTCTGTTTTTCACACCAAAGTGTATAACTTCACATTTAACCACGTTGTGCTGCATCTGCCGGGTGGTGGTGGATGGAAAATTTTCGGATTGGAGGCAGGTTGCTAGCGGAGTGCCGCAGGGATCAGTGCTTGGTCCTCTGCTCTTTGTGATTTTTATTAATGACTTAGAGGAGGGGGCTGAAGGGTGGATCAGTGAATTTGCTGATGACACCAAGATTGGTGGAGTAGTGGATGAGGTGGAGGGCTGTTGTAGGCTGCAAAGAGACATAGATAGGATGCAAAGCTGGGCTGAAAAATGGCAAATGGAGTTTAACCCTGATAAATGTGAGGTGATTCATTTTGGTAGGACTAATTTAAATGTGGATTACAGGGTCAAAGGTAGGGTTCTGAAGACTGTGGAGGAACAGAGAGATCTTGGGGTTCATATCCACAGATCTCTAAAGGTTGCCACTCAAGTGGATAGAGCTGTGAAGAAGGCCTATAGTGTGTTAGCTTTTATTAACAGGGGGTTGGAGTTTAAGAGCCGTGGGGTTATGCTGCAACTGTACAGGACCTTGGTGAGACCACATTTGGAATATTGTGTGCAGTTCTGGTCACCTCACTATAAGAAGGATGTGGAAGCGCTGGAAAGAGTGCAGAGGAGATTTACCAGGATGTTGCCTGGTTTGGAGGGTAGGTCTTATGATGAAAGGTTGAGGGAGCTCGGGCTGTTCTCTCTGGAGCGGAGGAGGCTGAGGGGAGACTTAATAGAGGTTTATAAAATGATGAAGTGGATAGATAGAGTGAACGTTCAAAGACTGTTTCCTCGGGTGGATGGAACTATTACAAGGGGGCATAACTATAGGGTTCATGGTGGGAGATACAGGAAGGATATCCGAGGTAGGTTCTTTACGCAGAGAGTGGTTGGGGTGTGGAATGGACTGCTGCAGTGATAGTGGAGTCAGACACTTTAGGAACATTTAAGCGGTTATTGGATAGGCACATGGAGCACACCAGGATGATAGGGAGTGGGATAGCTTGATCTTGGGCGGCACGGTAGCACAGTAGTTAGCACTGCTGCTTCACAGCTCCAGGGTCCCGGGTTCGATTCCCGGCTCGGGTCACTGTCTGTGTGGAGTTTGCACATTCTCCTCGTGTCTGCGTGGGTTTCCTCCGGGTGCTCCGGTTTCCTCCCACAGTCCAAAGATGTGCGGGTTAGGTTGATTGGCCAGGTTAAAAATTGCCCCTTAGAGTCCTGGGATGTGTAGGTTAGAGGGTTAGCGGGTAAATATGTGGGAGTAAGGCCTGGGTGGGATTGTGGTCGGTGCAGACTCGATGGGCCGAATGGCCTCCTTCTGCACTGTAGGGTTTCTATGATTTCTATCTTGGTTTCAGATAAAGCTCGGCACAACATCGTGGGCCGAAGGGCCTGTTCTGTGCTGTACTGTTCTATGTTCTATGCCATGTGTTTGCGCACTCACTCAAGTTGTCCAAATCACCTTGAAGCCTCCTTGCATCCTCCTCACAACTCTCAATTCCACCCAGTTTTGTGTTGTCAGCAAACGTGGAAATGTTATGTTTGGTTCCCTCATCCAGGTCGTACGCGTGAATATGCGCTGAAAAATGGGATTAGAATAGATAGATGCTGATGGCCAGTACATTCACGAGCGGCTGAATGGCCTCTTTCTGTGCTGTAAAATTCGATGTTCTCTGACCTCTTAAAGAAGTCATTCATTTGAGAACTCCTGAGATAATGATTGGTTCGATAGAAATAAAGATCTCTTGTCTTTTCTCTGGTGTCTTACACTTTGCTCCTTGCTTCCTGACAGGAATCTGCAAACTGGGGGAATTGTGGATCCTGGTGACATCACCCTGTTAGGGATGAAGCTATTGTCACAGAGTCCTGTGTTGTCAATGTACCGACCCGTTACCATAGTTACCCAGTTTCACTGGATGTTGGCAGAATGTTTACCATCGGTTTGGTGGTCGACCTGCCAGCTGTTCATATGGAATACAGATGCTGTGAGTGAGCATTGTCCACCTCCCACTTACAGCAATGACAGTGACAACCTGCATCATTTCCTATTGGGACTAGAGTCATAGTCATAGAGTGACAGAGATTTACAGCTGGAAACAGGCCCTTCGGCCCAACTCGTCCATGCTGCCCAGATTTTGCCATTAAACTAGTCCAGGTGCCTGTGTTTGCCCCATATCCCTCGATACCAATCTTACCCATGTAACTATCTAAATGCTTTTTAAAAGGCAAAATTGTAACCACCTCTACTACTACCTCTGGCAGCTCGTTCCAGACACTCCCCACCGTCTGTGCAAAAATTGCCCCTCTGGACCCTTTCGTGTTTCTCCCCTCTCAACTTAAACCTATGCCCTCCACTTTTAAACTCCCCGATCTTTGAGAAAAGATATTGACTATCGAGCTGATCTATAGCCCTCATTATTTTATAGACCTCTATAAGATCACCCCTAAACCTCCTACACTCCAGGGATAAAGTCCCAGCCTCTCCTTATAACTCAAACCATCAAGTCCCGGTAGCATCCGAGTAAATCTTTTTTGCACTCTTTCAAATTTAATAATATTCTTTCTATAATAGGGTGACCAGAACTGCACACGGTATTCCGAGTGTGGCCTTACCAATGTCTTGTGCAACTTCAACATGACGTACAAAATCCTATGTGAGGATAAATGGGCCAATACATTGCATTGCCATTCCTTCAGTTGTTAATGAAGTGAAAAAGCCGGTGTTTAATGAAAAGCCCCAGGTGGAAATCTGCTCGAATATAACAACACTGCAAAATCCTCAATTATTGTTGTTTCTGCTCAACCAGCCCTGGAAGCCCCGATTGGTCTGAAGTTGGAGGTGAAGAGGAGCCAAATCTCAACAACTTGCTGACGGACATCAAAAGTCAGCTGCTTTGGAGCAAGGCGATCCTCGAACAGACCCTGGAACATCACCGCTGCTGGAGAACAGAGATGGAGTGAGCAAGGCTGGATTCTCGAGTGGTCAAAATGGGACCTCAATCATTGATGGAGTCTCCTACTCCAGTTCTCACTCCTTCTGACATTGTTGGACGGTTTGAAGTGGAGGAAATTAGTCAGGATGGAAGTGGTGACGAGATTCACAGTCACTCCGTTAGCTTAGAGACCATTTTTAAGGCAATCTGTGCAGCGACTCCACTCTGGAGTGGATGTCAGATCAGCCCACCAGGTGGAAGGAGACCTGGAGCACAGACGAGGCCATTCAGCCCCAATACTTTCTTAAATGCTCCGTTGTGCAGTTCAAAAACTAGAAGTCTGGGATTCGAGCCACGTTACGCAGGTGACTGGGAAAAGCACCATCGGATTAATCAGACCACTGGTCCATACCAGAAAGGCTAAAAGCCCAGCAGAGGGACGTCAACATGTATTTTCACTTTTAATGTTTCTTCTTTACTCTAAATAACTTATTGCGTTTGTATAATTATCATAAATGTTTCACATTAAAACAAATACTCAGAATATTTAGCATTGCTGGAGAAGTGTAACTGGGAACAATGCCCTGTTCATTCAGTTTGGGGAACACTTCCTGACAGAGGAAGACAGGGACATGACAACTTCTCCTTATCAGCTCCTTCCAATTCCCTCCACAATTCTGAACACCTCTATCAAATCTCGTCTCAATCTTCTCTTCACTAAAGACCCAAATTCTCCAATCTACCGATGTAACTGAACTTCCTCATCCCTGGACTCACGCCCAGAGATTTATTACACCCTCGCTAATGCATTCACACCCTTTCTAAACACTGCTGTCCAGATCAGAGTGCAATACTCCAATTGAGGCCAAACCAGGGTTTCATACAGGTTTCCCACAACTTGCTTCCTCTTGTTCGCTATGCCCCGACGTATAAAGCTCACAATCCCAAATGCCTTAGTAACCACACTCTCAACCTGCCACCTAAACAGCAATTATTAGTGTCACATTTGACCACAGGTCCCTTGTTCCTGCATGCATTTACAATTGTATCATTTATTTTCTCTTGTCTCTCCCTTTTCTTCCCACTGAAATAAATCATTTCACACTTCTCTGCTTTAAATTGGTCTTGTTTGGCCAATCCACAAGCTGTCTAAGAAACTGTGAGCTTCAACACTACCTCCTCACTGTTCACAATGCTGCCATGTATTATGTAATTACCACAGTTTGAATGTGTGCTCTGTACAGCATTGCCGATGTCTCTAATATATGTATCAGGAAGAGCAGAATTCCTAACACCAACTCTCCTGGAATCCCACTTTAACCGACCTCTAATCCAAACAAAAATATTTCTCACTGCTGTGAATCCTGTCACTCAATCAGTTTCCTATCCATTTTGCTGCTGTCCCTTTTATTCTATCAGCTCCAAATGTTACCACAAGTTTGCTGTGTGCCCCTTTATTTATAAAATACTTTTTGCCAGTCCATGTTCACATTAACCACATTACCCTCATCAACCTTTTCTGTTACCCTCATGAAAATTTCGAGCAAGTTAAATATGATTCCCCTTTAATAATTATGTGTGTGTTTTCCTTAATTCATGCACATTAGCACAAGTGAGTGTTAATTTTATCTGCAGTTATTATTTGGAGAATATTCCACGTTGCTGAGGTGAAACTGATTGGATTTAGTTGGCTTATCTTCACAGCTTTTTCTGAAGATGTGTGTTTACCATTTGCAATTCTCCAGTCCTCTGGCACCACACGTATAACTAGCAAGGATAGGAAACTTTTGGCCATTGCCTCTGCAATTTCCACCCTTATTTCCCTCAGTATCCATGGATCCGTCTCTTCCAGTCACAAGAACACAGGAAATAAGAGCAGACATTGGCCACATGGCTCATCAATAATGTTCCTCCATTCAAGGGCAGCATGATGGCACAGTGGATAGCACTGCTGCCTCACAGCATCAGGGAACTGGGTTCAATTGCAGTCCCAGTTCACTGTGTGGGGTTTGCATATTCTCCTCTTGTCTGCGGGGGTGACTTAATTGACTCTTAGTGTCAGGGGATTAGCTGGGTAAATATGTACGGTTACGGGAATAGGGCTTGATGGGTTGAATGGCCTCATTCTGCACTGTAGGGATTGTAGGATTCAATACAATGATGATTTATGTATCTTTATTGCCATACAGTGCGAAGCACAGAGGCACAGCATTAAAACAAGAACAACAATTAAGTATGTAGACAGGCCAACTAGAGGTGAGGCTATATTGGATCTGGTGCTGGGAAATGAGCCAGACCAGGTGCTAGACTTGGAAGTTGGTGTGCATTTTGGTGATAGTGACCACAATTCGGTTACGTTCACCTTAGTGATGGAAAGGGATAGGCATGAACCTCGGGCCAGTGGTTTTAGCTGGGGGAAGGGTAATTATGAGGCTATTAGGAGAGAATTAGGAAACATAGGTTGGACTAGGAGATTACAGGGACTGGGAACGTCCGACATGTGGAGTTTTTTCAAGGAGCAGCTACTGCGAGTCTGTGATAGGTATGTCCCTGTCAGGCAAGGAGGAATTGGTAGGGCTAGGGAACCGTGGTGCACCAAAAAAGTTTCTTTGTTGGTTAAAAAGAAAAAGGAGGCTTATGTTCGGATGAGACGTGAGCACTCGGGTAGTGCACTAGAAAGCTTTAGATTGGCTAAGAGGGAGTTGAAGAGCGAGCTTAGAAGGGCTAAAAGGGGACATGAGAAGACTTTGGCGGATAGGGTTAAAGAGAATCCTAAGGCGTTCTATAGGTATGTCAAGAACAGAAGGTTGGTTAGGGCAAGTTTAGGGCCAGTTATAGATGGCAGAGGGAAGTTATGTGTGGAACCGGAGGAGATTGGTGAAGCATTGAACCAATATTTCTCTTCGGTGTTCACGCAAGGGGACATGAATATAGCTGAGGAGGACACTGGGTTGCAAGGGAGTAAAATAGACAGTATTACAGTTGATAAGGAGGATGTGCAGGATATTCTGGAGGGTCTGAAAATAGATAAATCCCCTGGTCCGGATGGGATTTATCCAAGGATTCTCTGGGAGGCAAGAGAAGTGATTGCAGAGCCTCTGGCTCTGATCTTCAGGTCGTCGTTGGCCTCTGGTATAGTACCAGAAGATTGGAGGTTAGCGAATGTTGTCCCATTGTTTAAGAAGGGGAACAGAGACTTCCCCGGGAATTATAGACCGGTGAGTCTCACTTCTGTTGTCGGCAAGATGTTGGAAAAAATTATAAGGGATAGGATTTATAGTTATTTGGAGAGTAATGAATTGATAGGTGATAGTCAGCATGGTTTTGTGGCAGGTAGGTCGTGCCTTACTAACCTTATTGAGTTTTTTGAGAAAGTGACCAAGGAGGTGGATGGGGGCAAGGCAGTGGACGTGGTATATATGGATTTTAGTAAGGCGTTTGATAAGGTTCACCATGGTAGGCTTCTGCAGAAAATGCAGATGTATGGGATTGGGGGTGATCTAGGAAATTGGATCAGGAATTGGCTAGCGGATAGGAAACAGAGGGTGGTGGTTGATAGTAAATATTCATCATGGAGTGCGGTTACAAGTGGTGTACCTCAGGGATCTGTTTTGGGGCCACTGCTGTTTGTAATATTTATTAATGATCTGGATGAGGGTATAGTTGGGTGGATTAGCAAATTTGCTGATGACACCAAAGTCGGTGGTGTGGTAGACAGTGAGGAAGGGTGTCGTAGTTTGCAGGAAGACTTAGACAGGTTGCAAAGTTGGGCCGAGAGGTGGCGGATGGAGTTTAATGCGGAGAAGTGTGAGGTAATTCACTTTGGTAGGAATAACAGATGTGTTGAGTATAGGGCTAACGGGAGGACTTTGAATAGTGTGGAGGAGCAGAGGGATCTAGGTGTATGTGTGCATAGATCCCTGAAAGTTGGGAATCAAGTAGATAAGGTTGTTAAGAAGGCATATGGTGTCTTGGCGTTTATTGGTAGGGGGATTGAATTTAGGAGTCGTAGCGTTATGTTGCAACTGTACACAACTCTGGTGCGGCCGCACTTGGAGTACTGTGTGCAGTTCTGGTCCCCACATTACAGGAAGGATGTGGAGGCTTTGGAGAGGGTGCAGAGGAGGTTTACCAGGATGTTGCCTGGTATGGAGGGGAGATCCTATGAGGAGAGGCTGAGGGATTTGGGATTGTTTTCGCTGGAAAGGCGGCGGCTAAGAGGGGATCTTATTGAAACATATAAGATGATTAGAGGTTTAGATAGGGTGGATAGTGATAGCCTTTTTCCTCTGATGGAGAAATCCAGCACGAGGGGGCATGGCTTTAAATTGAGGGGGGGTAGTTATAGAACCGATGTCAGGGGTAGGTTCTTTACCCAGAGGGTGGTGAGGGATTGGAATGCCCTGCCAGCATCAGTAGTAAATGCGCCTAGTTTGGGGGCGTTTAAGAGATCCGTAGATAGGTTCATGGACGAAAAGAAATTGGTTTAGGTTGGAGGGTCACAGTTTTTTTTTTTAACTGGTCGGTGCAACATCGTGGGCCGAAGGGCCTGTTCTGCGCTGTAATGTTCTATGTTCTATGTTCTACAACAGCATCAGACAATACAAAGATAGAAATCATACATATTTCTGACAAGTTTTCCAAAAGTCACTACATTTTCAGCATTCACCATCAAAATCAGGTAAAGCATTTGAAATATCAACAATTCTATGTGGGGAAAACAAATTGTGAATATCATCGCATGAACCAAATTTCTGTACTTTATACTGATGCCCACCCAAAATACAGTAGATGCGAATAAAGATCTTTTGAAGCTTAGGTAATAAGGCCATGTATCAATTTATAATATTGAACTAAACCATAAATCAGCCTTCTCTAAAGATTGCAATTCAAGAATCCTTAATCCTTCATCAGGTATTCCCCTCATGCCTTCCATTTTCATGGTGACATATCTTTGCTGAATACCTCTTTGAATGTGTGGGTTCTGTTGTGGGAAAAATCCACTAACAGTCAGACTTCGAGATTCAGAAAATACGATTTATTAAACGGAGCTCCGTGGAGACAAGGCACATGGTCTGTAGCAAACCTTCTCTCAATAGTATGTCGGGAGCGGTTCATTTTTATACCCTTTACACAATGGGTAAACCGGTGATTCGAACATTATCACATTGTTTAAGTGAGTACAAGTATTTAACATTTTATGAATGGGTACATTTCCTCATGTTTACAAAAGCACAAACAGGTATAGACATTTAGCATTTTATGAATGGGTACATCTCCTTATGTCTGTATCTATCAATGGCTAGTTTCGTCTCGTTCAGGTGCTAATCGGTTCCCTCGCATTCATATTTCCCGCCTTCCTTTAACGTTAATCTAAGCTCTTTGTTTTGGGGTTTCCTTATCTTAAAAAGATGTTTTGACCCTTGGCTTTGGCTTCCTGAGGTGTTTGTTTGCTATGAGTCACTGTCTGTACTTTGGAAGTGGCTTGTCTGTTAGGTTTTTCTGAACAGCGGGAGCCTGTGTCTGCTCTTTTGGCTTTCCCAGTTAACCCTTTATGTGCCAGGCAGCCATTTTAAGGTGTGCTTTCTTGTATTGCCATTTTAAAGTGTGCCCCCCTTGTATTTTCCCCTTTACAGTTCCAAAGTATGGGTGCAGTCTCCAGATGTGGGCATACCAGTTTCTTATAGAGTTTCAGATCTTGGGTTCAACTCCAGTTTACTCCTCACTCCCTTGATTCCCGAAGAAACCAAAATTTGTCTATCTCAGCCTGAACTGCAATAGAATCCCTCCAGTGCAGATGGAGGCCATTTGGCCCATTGAGTCTGCACCGACTCTGTGACACCATCCCACCCAGAACCTGTCTCAGTAATCCCACATATTTATCCTGCTAATCCCCTTAACTGATACATTTGGGAAACAAAGGGTACCATGTGGCACCTTAACAAGGTACTGCAAGATAGGTTGTTGCATAAGGTTGCATCTCACGGGATCCAGGGTGAGGTATCTGAATGAATACAAAATTGGCTTCTTGACAGAAGCCAGAGGGTGGTTGTCGAGGGTTGTTTTTCAAACTGGAGTTCCGTAACCAGCAGTGTGCCTCAGGGATCAGTGCTGGGTCCACTGTTATTTGTCATTTATATTAATGATTTGGATGAGAATATAGGAGGCATGGTTAGTAAGTGCGTAGATGACACCAAGATTGGTGGCACAGTGGACAGTGAGGAAAGTTATCTCCAATTGTAAAGGGATCTTGATCAATTGGGCCAGTGGGCTGACGAATGGCAGACGGAGTTTAATTCAGACAAATGCAAGGTGATGCATTTTGGTAGATTGAATCAGGGCAGACTTACCAAGTTCATGGCAGAACATTGGGGAGAGATGCAGAACAAAGAGATCCAGGGGTACATGTTCATAGCTCCTTGAAAGTGGAGTCACAGGTGGACAGAGTGGTGACGAAGGCATTTGGCATGCTTGGTTTCATCGGTCAGAACATTGAATACAGGAGTTGGGACGTCCTGTTGAAGTCATACAAGACATTGGTAAGGCCACACTTGGAATACTGTGTACAGTTCTGGTCACTATTATAGAAAGGATATCATTAAACTAGAAAGCATGCAGAAAATATTTACTAGGATGCTGCCGGGACTTGATGGTTTGAGTTTTAAGGCGAGGCTGGATAGACTGGGAATTTTTTCTCTGGACGTAGGAGGCTGAGGGGTGATCTTATAGAGATCTATAAAATAATGAGGGGCACAGATCAGCTAGAATAGTCAATATCTTTTCCCAAAGGTTGGGGAGTCGAAAGCTCGAGGGCACAGGTTTAAGGTGAGAGGGGAGAGATACAAAAGTGTCCAGAGGGACATTTGTTTTACACAGAGGGTGGTGAGTGTCTGGAACAAGCTGCCAGAGGTAGTAGTAGAGGTGGGTACAATTTTGTCTTTCAAAATGCATTTCGACAGTTACATGGGTAAGATGGGTGTAGAGGGATATGGGCCAAACGCAGGCAAATGGGATTAGCTTAGTGGTTTTAAAAAAAAGGCGGCATGGACAAGTTGGACCGAAGGGCCTGTATGCTGTAAACCTCAATGACTCGGAACCCATTCGGCCGATCTTGTCCATGCCAGCCCGAGGCCCCCCTTTCCAAGCCCCCCTTTCCAAGCTCACCTTCCTGCACCCGGCCCGGAGCCATGCAGCTGAAAGCATGATGGCGATCGAAATACTTCATACCAAAAAATCAGCAGGTTTTTTTGGGTTGTCTGAAATAACGGAATCACAATCATAACCGCTGCGAGCAGGGCTCGAACCTACGCGGGGAAACCCCATTGGATTTCAAGTCCAACGCCTTAACCACTCGGCCATCACATCTGCGCATTTCTGTAAATAATGTAACCTCAGTAATGTTTATATTAACTTCTATCAAGTACCGGGATTGTGCAGAGCACAGTGTGTGAGCTGAAATGTGTTCCTCGACCGTTACTTTGTATCTTTGTCTCTAACGGAGAACTCATTTGATGTCAGAGATTTGTTTTCCTATTTCAATATTTTTTCATGAGAAACGAATTACGTCCGAATAGGAAAAAATAAAAACTGATACGTCTATTTTATTTCACTATTGTCAAATGTTGCGTTCGCCCTGTTTTTGTCCACTCGGTTTAAAACAATATTCGCGGATAAGGTTCTAAAACAAATTATGGATGCGATGGCTGGGAATCGAACCCGGGTCAACTGCTTGGAAGGCAGCTATGCTCACCACTATACCACCATCGCTCACTCTGCTGAAGGAATCGTTATTTTAATCAGTTGTAATTACGGAACTACCTGAGTTGCTGATTTCATGACGCACCAGGTGTGTCCACAGCACAGTTTGTAAACTGAACTTGGCTTGTCTCTCCCAGTCACCACTCCACCACCATCGTTCACCTGACTGTGCCACTCCCTCAGTAAGAAAGTCCAGCTCTGACAATGAATCTGGTTCCCTCCAGGTCCAATCGGAGGATTGTCAGAAACTGTGTGTCGCTGTTAGAAACTCCATTATCAGCGAATGGGGGATTATTATTGAACTGGCTGTCACTGGTTGTTGAGGTTGTGATTTATTGTTACCTGTCAGTGCAGGAGAAACAAATAAAACAGGAAATCTAAAGACTCCAAGAGCAGATAATTTGTATTTTCCTGGTAAACAAACACAGTGATGTCAGCAATCACTGTAATAACTGGGGGGAAAAAACAGATATGATTGGTTCTGGCCACGGAATCTGGTTAACAGATGTGGTCCTACACCACATGGACTGCAGCGGTTCCAGAAGGCAGCTCATCACCACCTTCCCAAGGGCAATTAGGGATGGGCAATAAATGCTGACCCAGACAGCGACACTCACATTCCATGAATGAATTCAAAGACAATCTGTGGGGAGCGGGCTTCAGAGTGTTTAACAGTTACTGAGGTGAAAAACTAACTCAACCCCTGGAACCCGGAGCAAAGGCCGGAAGGAGGGGAAATTCCGTCCTGGGACCTTACATTTGGTGAAAGTTTTGTCCTGTGAATGTGCAGATGTGAATATTGTGGAAGAGAGAGAGTGTATGAAAGGAGCGGGCGGTTCAGACTAATCCAACTGTGTTTGTGTGTCTGTTCTGATCATGAGATCTCCGAGTCTCTCTTGTGTAAAATAAAACAATTTTTCAATCAAAGATTCCCGCTAATACCCCTGCTGAGCCCCAAAGTTAGATTTCAAAGCAATTGTTTCGATAAATTGAAGATTTCAGTGGAAAAGTAGAGAACATGTCAGCTATCGCGTGTGAGAGCGCCATCAGTGCAGCAGTAAAACGGGTTTCAGTGGAAAATGGAGTTCTCAGTTCGAGTGAAACCTTCTCAACAGCAAACATTCGTGTGTCAGAGACATGAAGGATGTGAGCTGGATCTCTGGAGAGGCGGAATTTCATTGCAAGGGGAGAGTTTGTGAGGAGCGAGAAACACAGAGAGGCTGGAGGAGCCGGGAGCTGACAGCAGCTTGTCTCTGCTCCGTCCGCTCTCTGCCTTTAAGTTGCTCTGTGCCGCCACCACTGGGTTCATTTCGGATCCAGTTCTGACTCACACAGGTTTTCCACACACTGTCGGATATGACTGAAACTGCGGCCGCCGAAACGGCTCCTCCAGCCGCTCCCGCTCAAGTGAAGTCTCCCAGGAAGAAGAAGGCGGCTCCCCGACCTGCGGCAGCCGGTCCCAAGTTAGGCGAGCAGATCCTCAATGTTGTGGCGGGTTGCAGCGATCGCAATGGGATGTCCCTGGCCGCGATAAAGAAAGCTTTGGCTGGCAGCGGAGTGGATGTGGGGAAGCGCGTCTCCCAGATCAGGTTAACGATCAAGAGGAAGGTGGAGACAGGTTCTCTGGTGCAGATAAAGGGACAGGGCGCCTCCGGCTCCTTCAAACTCGCTCAGAAGGAAAGCCCGGGGAAAATGGGAAAGAAGGCGAAGAAACCAACAGCCAAGAAGCCTTTAGTAAAGAAAACAGCGGCCAAGAAGGTGACAACAAAGAAAGCAGCAGCCAAGAAACCCGCAGCAAAGAAACTCGCAGCAAAGAAAACTCCAGTGAAGAAATCAACAGTGAGGAAAACAAGCAGCAAGAAGGCGGCCAGTCCAAAAAATGCGGTGAAGAAAGCAGCCCTGAAGAAAAAGTCTCCTGTGAAGAAGGTGACGGGCGGAAAGTCTGTCAAAAAAGTGACGAAATCGAAGGCCAAACCCAAAGTGAAAGCAGCAAAAGCGAAGAAAGCGTCAGGAAAGAAGTGAAACAACCCGAGCAAATTGTAAACCTCTGAACCCAAAGGCTCTTCTCAGAGCCACCCACATCTCTCAGGAAAGAGCTGATCCCGCAAGAAAATGATTCCTGTCCCGCGGCCCGGCTCATTCTGAATAGTGATCATTTCAAATTCAGACTAAAGCAAAACACAGCAGAGGCTGAATTTCATTTGAATTTCACATTTGTTCAATCGCCACTTTCTCTCATAATAAAGATGTCTGGTAGATTCAGTGTGAGACAGTAACACTGGCGGCTCAACACCGCATTGCAGCCTAATTTTTAATCGAATCCCTGTCGTGCAGAAGGAGGCCAATCGTCCCATCGAGTCTGAACCGACCTCAATACCACCCAGTCCGGATCCCCATTACCCTATTTATTGACCGGACACTCCGGTGCAATTTAGCATAGCCAATCAACCTGACAGGCACTTTGGTGTGCGGGAGCAAACCGGAGGAAGCCCGGGGAGAATGTGCAAACTCCACACAGACAGAGACCTCAGCCGGGAATCGAACCCAGGTGCCTGGCGCTCTGAGACGGCAATTCTTAGCCAAAAATCAATGTCAGGGGTGGGATTTGAACCCACGCCTCCAGAGGAGATTGCGGCCTTAGACCGCTCGGCCATCCTGACTCCCTTAATTTTAACACAGGAGATTGCCCCAAACAGCTTCAATAAAGTGTTTGCAAACAGCGAGAAGCAGATGTGTGTGAGGATGTTCCGGAGGAAGATTCTTGCTATAGAATCGACTGTGTTTAGGTCGGAATATTACTGACTGGGAATTATTACGGGACCAGGTTTAAAAACACAAAAGAACAAAGTCACGACCCGAAACGTTAACTCTGTCTCTCTCTCTCTTCACAAAAGCTGCCGGAGCTGCTAATTAGTTGCAGCATTTTCTGTTTTGATTCCATATTTCAAAGCTCCGGGTTTGTAGAAACTCTTGTGTGTGAAGGGCGGCTCTGGAAGGGTTTGTGTGGGGAGCTGTGTTTCGCTTCCATTGTTAATAAATGGGTTGAAATTGGCGGTTGCAGAAACTGGAGGTGGAGCTGAAAGATCAGGGGCCGTTCTGTGTGTGTGTGTCAGTCCGGCTCTCTCCTCCCTCCCGCTCTGTGTTTAATCTTCACTCTGTCTCCTCCCCTCTCTGCTCTCACTCCGCCTTTCTCAGTCAGGTCGGGCTGTATAAAAGGAGCCTGAAAGATTTCCTCTCATATTGTGCAGAGATCTGAGTGAAGAATCATCATGTCTGGCAGAGGGAAAGGGGGCAAAGGACTGGGTAAAGGCGGCGCAAAGCGGCACCGCAAAGTGCTCCGTGATAATATCCAGGGCATCACCAAGCCAGCAATCCGCCGCCTGGCTCGCCGTGGCGGTGTCAAGCGGATCTCGGGTTTGATCTATGAGGAGACTCGCGGGGTGCTGAAGGTTTTCCTGGAGAATGTGATCAGGGATGCGGTCACCTACACTGAACACGCCAAGCGCAAGACGGTCACTGCCATGGATGTGGTGTACGCTCTGAAACGCCAGGGCCGCACTCTCTATGGATTCGGCGGCTGAACAACTGCAACCTTCCTACCGAACACACAACAAAGGCTCTTTTCAGAGCCACTCACCGCTTCACAGAGAGAGCATTGACCAGGGGACGGGGGCTGGGACAGGCTGTTCAGTGTTTGAGATGCATGTTTGTTTTGTTTAGGTTACAGTGCGGGAATCACCGAATTTAACATTTCATTTGGAGCAGCGATGCGGATTGTTTTTGAAATTTTTAAGTGGATTGTCGAAGCAGCCCCCAGTTGACATGTGCCCTCAGTGAAACTCCACATCACTCCTGTTTAATCACTGTGTTTGGATAGAGTTTATCAAAGCTTTCTCTGGAATAGCGGAGTTTAGTAGCAGCAGCCGGTGAATCGTTCACTGGAACCAGTCCCAGTTGTGCTGCTATTTGCCCCCAGACGGTTGTTTCCTGCACTGAAACTGACGCTTTGTGAAACTGATCAGTTTCCGCTCAGTCATTCACAAACCCGCAATTCCCGCAGTTTGAGCCGCTCCAACCCCAGCCTGCTTCTGATTGGCCATCCTCTCCGCATTCGCAGCTCTGAACCAATCGCAGAGCATCGAATGTGAACATTGAGCCAATCATTGGCTTCAACTGTCAACCGGCAGAAATTTTGAATTGGGAGGAAATGCCGCCAATTTCAGCGCGGGAAAGGGAATTGAGACAAATTCTTAACTTATTAAAAATAGATTCTCAATTAATATTCTGCTATAAGATTATTTTACAAAGAGGTTTCATTTGTGAACATTTGTCCGCCACGGGCAGCAAACGACTCTATTCAGAAATGTCAAACGGGACAAATATGAAGTCACTCTCTGTAACAAACAACAGACTCAACCCCTTTCACACCGGCTTCAGGGAGACACAGAGAAGCGACTGATTTCTGATCCTTTCCCCCGAAAACGGCGGCGAATGTTACAAGCGACAGGAGAGGGGAAATCTGAATGGGCTGGAGAGGAAAGGGACAGGGATCGAGTGGAACAGCGTGAGATTCTGGGAATGAACAGCCCAGAGAGCGGGAAAAGGGTCGAAAGCACGAAGTGGGGGGAGATAGACTTCAAATCTTCAATGTTTCTGGGAATTATCTTATGAAGGACGGAATGAAGACTTATTTTATACAAACGGTTATTTCCTGCACAGAAAACGGCCCAATTTCTGAAAGGGGCGGTTAAGAAAACAACTGAACCAATCAGAACCTGAGTTACAGACATTAATTCGCTGGTCACAGTTTGATTGAAACTTCCTGGGCCAATTCCCGCTGGGGGCGGTCCCTCACACAGTTTAAAAAGGCGGATGCAGCACAGACTCTGTATTAACAGTCTTTGTGTCTCAGATTGTGCTGCGTCCGTTCAACAAAATGGCCAGGACCAAGCAGACAGCGCGCAAATCGACCGGAGGGAAAGCTCCTCGCAAACAGCTGGCTACCAAAGCTGCCCGGAAGAGCGCTCCAGCCACGGGCGGAGTGAAGAAGCCTCATCGCTACAGACCCGGCACTGTGGCTCTGAGGGAGATCCGCCGCTACCAGAAATCCACCGAGCTGCTGATCCGCAAACTGCCCTTCCAGCGCTTGGTGCGAGAGATCGCTCAGGACTTCAAGACAGACCTGCGCTTCCAGAGCTCGGCCGTCATGGCCCTGCAGGAGGCCAGCGAGGCTTACCTGGTGGGGCTCTTTGAGGACACCAACCTGTGCGCCATCCACGCCAAGCGAGTCACCATCATGCCCAAAGACATCCAGCTGGCCCGCCGCATCCGTGGGGAACGCGCCTAAAACCCGACATCAGCACCAAGAACAACAACGGCTCTTTTAAGAGCCACCAAATCGGCAAATGAAAGAGCTGCGATCTCCTGTTAACGATTCTAGTGTTTCAATTCCCAGGACAGAATATTCCCAGGACTCCAGTACTGAAACCTCTCAATGTTACAATTCATTCTCCGTTGCATTGGGGTCACTCATATCTCCAATCCTTAGATGGTTAGAGTAAAAACGATGCCGTTAACAGTTCTACCGCAATTCAATTTTAAAGTAGTTTTATTAAACCTGCGATCATTTCAGTTTCCGAGCAATAATTCCGCAAATCCACTTTCTCCGCACGTGTTTCGAGTTGCAGCGAGAGTGTTGAAAATTGTGTCAATTAAGTTCAGAATATGAAGCATGTCTCCAACAGTAACCCACTCACACAGATGTAGCCATTGCAGGAACACTTGCACATTCGCATAGACAATAATTAACACTTTTCCAGATCCAGTGACTGACTTTGAAAACCGATGGGCTGCAGATGAATATCCTCGCAGACTTTCACATTTTAAAGCAATTATATTTGAAATTGGATCATTTTAGTTCACTGGGATTGTTTCCCCGATAAACAGCAGCAACTTGTATTAAAATACTGTCTGTGTCAATCGTACGGATTGAGAGAACAAAGCGGGAAACAGCTGTGCTGTGAATAGCAGTGCAGAAACTGACCGATAGACACCAGGTCGCCCTTTTTCAGATAAAGTGAGTGGCTCTGAAAAGAGCCTTTGGGTTATCAGATTAAAGAATGGTCGCTTCACTTGCTCTTCGCGGACCCAGCGCTGCTTTTCTTGGGCAGTAGCACGGCCTGGATATTAGGCAGCACCCCGCCCTGAGCGATGGTCACCCCTCCCAGCAGCTTGTTGAGCTCCTCGTCGTTGCGGACAGCAGGCTGCAAGGTGTCTGGGGATGATGCGGGTCTTCTTGTTGTCCCGGGCCACGTTCCCGGCCAGCTCCAGGATTTCAGCGGTCAGATACTCGAGCACAGCAGCCAGATAGACCGGGGCTCCGGCACCCACACGCTCAGCATAGTTGCCCTTTCTCAGGAGCCTGTGAACACGGCCCACCGGGAACTGCAGTCCAGCCCGGGAGGAGCGAGACTTGGCCTTGGCCCGAGCTTTCCCGCCGCTCTTTCCTCTTCCAGACATTTTTTTTGTACTTTTCCAATTCAATCAAATTCAATTCAGAGTCTCAACAAGTTGAGACATTTCCGATCCAGGCTGACAAGACAGGGCAAGCGACCAAATTACCCTGTCCTGGGCCCGATCTACATGAGCCAAGCTGAATGGAGTTGGGGGAGGTTCCTCCTCCAAGGCTTGAGCTCATTTGCATCTTAGCCAAAAGGCCGAGATGCCGCTTTTAAAAATTGCTTCATATGAAACATATGAAGCTTCAATGTAACCTAATGACCTCAACCAAGTGCAGCATCCAATCCATACTACACTTGATCTTCGCCAAAAGGCCGAGAAGCGATTGAAAAGATGTGCGGGTTAGGTGGATTGGCCGTGCTAAATTGCTCCTTAGTGTCCCGGGATGCATAGTTTAGATGGATTTGCGGGAAAACTATGTGGGGTTACGGGGATAGTTACGGGGTTACGGTGGATAGTCAGAGATTCTGTAGATAGTTGAACAAGGAAAGAGTTAGCAGAGTGAGCACTGGTTCTATAGAAAGTGCAACTGGGGGATTGATAATGGAAAACAGGGTATTGGCAAATGTATTTTTCATTGGTGTTCACTGTAGAGGATACAAGTAACATCCCAGAAATAGCTGGAAACCAGCAAATGGAAGGGAGGGAGGAACACAGGAAAATTCCAATCAACAGGGAAAGTGGTATTGAGCAAATTGTCGGGTCGACAGGCTGACAAATTCCTGGGTCCGGATGGACTTCTCGTGAAGGACATGAAAGAAGTGGCGAATGAGATAGTTGATGCATTTGTTTAAATTTTGCAAAATTCCCTGGCTTTGGAGAATGTTCCATTAGGTTGAAATATAACAAATGTAATACCTTGATTCAAAAAGGGATGGAGACAGAAAGCAGGAAACTAAGGCTGTTAGCCTAACAGCTGTCATCGGGAAAATGTTAGAAGCCATTCTGAAAGATATTACAGATATTACAACTTGGAAAAAATACAAGGCAATCAGGCAGAGTCAATATGGTTTTCTGAAAGGGAAATCATGTTTAACTAAATTATTGGAGTTTTTTGAAAGAGGCCCATGTGCTGTGAATGGGGAACCGGTGGATGTCCTGTTCTTACATTTCCAGAAGACATTTGCCAAAGTGCCAGATTAAAGGTTATTGTGTAAAATAAACATTCATGGTTTTGGGCGTATCATTTTGGCATGGATTGATGGTTGGCTAGCTAACAGGTCAAAAAGAGTTAGCACAAATGGTTCTTTTTCTGGGTGGCAGGATCTGATGAGTGGTGTATTCATGCTGGGGCTACAAATTGTTACAATTTATAAAAATTGCTTGGATGAAGGGACTGAAGGTACCATTGCTAAATTTGCTGACAGCATAAAGATAGATAAGAAATTAATTGTGAAGTATACGTAAGGAGGCTTCAAAAGGAAACAGATAGATTAAGTGAGGGCAAAATGTGGCAAATGAGGCAAATTGCGAGGGTAAAACAGTGGTTGACAAATGGGAGACTTTCAAAGTTGAGTTGAATGGGATGCCAGCCAGGTACATAGCCACCAGACACACATATGCAGTGTCCAAAGCTGGGGTATCCTGGATGTCTGAGGTTATTGACGAGAAAATAAGGAAGAAAAAAGAGGCATATGATGCATGCTGCAATAATAATAGCAATAGAAATCAGGAAAAACAGCTCAAAATGCAGGAGAGGGGCTAAGGCTGGAATAATGAAGAGGAAGCATGAGGAAATGTTAGCAGGCTGCGCTAATACAAATCATAACATGTTCTTCAAACATATTAATTGTAAAGGATTAGTGAAGGATAGAGTGGGGTTCATAAGGGCCAAGCAGGGTAAACTGCTCACTGCAGCAGAGGGTATGGCAGAGATAGTAAATAAGTACTGTACTTCTGGCTTTACCAAATTAGACAATGTGACAATGGCCCAGTTGAAAATGTATGTGTTGATTAACTGAGCTTCATAGTGAGAGTGTGGAATTAACTCTCTCTCAATCGATCATTGTGCGTGGGTGCGGAATTAACCCTGTCTCAATCTATTCGTGTGTGTCAGTGTTGAATTAACTCTCTCTCAATCTATTACTGTGAGAGTGTGTGGAATTAATTCTCAATCGATCATTGTGTGAGAGTGTGGAAGTAACTCTCAATCTTTTATTGTGTGAGTGTGTGGAATTAACGGTTCCTCAATCTATTACTTGTATGAATGTGGAATTAACTGTCTCTCAATCTATTACTCAATGTCAATGTGGAATTAACTCTCAATCTGTTACATTGTGTGAATGTGGAATTGACTCTCTCTCAATCAATTACCATGTGTCAGTGTGGAATTATATCTCAATCTATTACTGTGTCCGAGCGGGGAATTAACTCTCCCTCAATCTTTTACTGTGTGCCAGTATTGAATTAACTCTCTCTGAATCTATTACTGTGTTTGAATGTGGAATTAACTCCCTCTCAATCTATCATTGCGAGTGAGTGTAGAATTAACCTTCTCTCAATTACTGTGCGTGAGTGTGGAATTATCTCTCTTTCAATCAATTACTGTCTGACTGTGGAATTAACTCTCACTCAATCTATTACCGTGTGAGAGTGCGGAAATAACTCTCTCTCAATCTGTTAAAGTGTCAGCGTGGAATTAACTTTCTCTGTCTATCTGTTACTGTGTCCATGTGCAATTAACTCTCAATCTATTTTTGTGTTCGTGTGTGGAATTAACTCCCTCTCAATCTATTACTGTGTGAAAGTGTGGAATTAACTCTCTCAATTTATTACTGTGTGAAAGTGTGGAATTAACTCTCTCTCAATCTATTACTGTGTGAAAGTGTGGAATTAACTCTCTCAATTTATTACTGTGTGAAAGTGTGGAATTAACTCTCTCTCAATCTATTACTGTGTGTGAGCGTTGAATTAACTCACTCTCAATCTATTCCTGTGTCAGTGTGGAATTAACTCTCTCACAATCTATTACTGTGTGTACGTGTGGAATTAACTCTCTCTCAATCTGTTGCTGTGAGAGAGCATGGAATTAACTTTCAATCTATTCCTGTGTGTGAATGTGGAATTGACTCTCTCTCAATATATTACAGTGAGAGAGTGTGGAATTAGCTCTCTCTCAATCTATTACTGTGTGTCAGTGTGGAATTAACTCTCAATGTATTGCTGTGTGTCAGTGTGGAATTAACCCTCTCTCAATCTATTATTGTGTGTCAGTGTCCAATTAACTGTCTCAATCTATTACGGTGTGTCACAGTAATGGATTGAGAGAGAGTTCATTGCACTGTCACACCGTAATAGATTGAGACAGTTAATTGGACACTGACACACAGTAATAGATTGAGAGAGGGTTAATTCCACACTGATACACAGCAATACATTGAGAGTTAATTCCACACTGACACACAGTAATGGATTGAGAGAGAGTTCGTTGCACTGTGTTAGTGAGGAATTAATTCTCTCTCAATCCATTAGTGAGTGTCAGTGTGTAGTTAAAACTCTCTCAATCAATTACTATGTGTGAGCGTGGAATTAACTCCCAATCTATTACTGTGTGTGAATGTGGAATTGACTCTCTCTCAATATATTACTGTGTGAGAGTGTGGAATTATCTCTCTCAATCTATTACTGTGTGGGAATGTGCAATTATCTCTCTCTCAATCTATTTGTTGTGTGTCCATGTGGAATTAACTCTCTCTCAATCTATTGCTGTGTGTCAGTGTGGAATTAACTCTCTCAATCTATTACGGTGTGACAGTGCAACTAACTCTCTCGCAATCTATTAATGTGTGTCAGTATGGAATTAACGCACTCTCAACCTATTAATCTGTGTGTGTGTGTGGAATTAACTCTCAATCTGTTACAGTGTGAGAGTGTGGAAATAACTCTCTCTGATCTATTACTGTGCGTTACTGTGGAATTAACTCTCCCTCGATCTATTACAGTGTGTCAATGTGGAATTAACTCTCTCTCAATCTATTATTGTGTGTGAGCGTGGAATTAACTCTGTCTCAATCTATTATTGTGTGTCAGTGTGGAATTAACTCTGCATCTATTCCTGTGTGCGAATGTGGAATTAACTCTCTCCCAATCTATTACAGTGTCAGTGTGGAATTAACTCTGTCTCAATCTATGACTGTGTGAGAGTGTGGAATTGACTAGCTCTCATTCTAGTATTGTGTGTGTGGAATTAACTCTCTCTCAATTTATTACTGTGTGTGAGCGTGGAATTAACTCGCAATCTATTGCTGTGTGTCAGTGTGGAATTAATTCTCTCTCAATCTATTACTGAGAGAGAGCTTGGAATTAACTCCCAATCTATTACTGTGCATGAATGTGGAATTAACTCTCTCCCAATGTATTGCTGTGCATGAATGTGGAATTAACTCTCTCTCAATCTATTGCTGTGTCAGTGTGGAATTAACTCTCTCTCAATCTATTGCTGTGTGTCAGTGTGGAATTAACTCTCTCTCAATCTATTGCTGTGTCAGTGTGGAATTAACTCTCGCTCAATCTATTGCTGTGTGTCTGTGTGGAATTAAGAACAAAGAACAAAGAAAATTACAGCACAGGAACATGCCCTTCGGCCCTGCACCGACCTTGCTGCCCAACTGAATTAAAACCCCCGACCCTTCCAGGGACCATATCCCGCTATTCCCATCCTATTCATGTATTTGTCCAGATGCCCCATAAAACTCACTATTGTATCTGCTTCAACCACCTTCCCCGGCAGTGAGTTCCAGGCACCCACCACCCTCTGTGTAAAAAACTTGCCTCATACATCTCCTTTAAACCTTGCCCCTCGCACCTTAAACCGATGCCCCCCAGTAATTGACCCTTCCACCATTGGAAAAAGCTTCTGACTATCCACTCTGTCCATGCCCCTCATAATCTTGTAGCCTTCCATCAGGTCGCCGCTCAACCTCTGTCGTTCCAGAGAGAACAAACCAATTTTCTCCAACCTCTCCTCACAGCTAATATCCTCCATACCAGCCAACATCCTGGTAAGTCTTTGCTGTACCCTCACCAAAGTCTCCACATCCTTCTGGTAGTGTGGCGACCAGAATTGAACACAATATTCCAAATGCAGCCTAACTAAGATTCTATAAAGCTGCAACATGACTTGCCAATTTTTAAACTCAATCCCCCGCCGATGAAGGCAAGCATGCCGTATGCCTTCTTGACTACCTTCTCCACCTGCATTGCCACTTTCAGTGACCTGTGTACCTGTTCACCCAGATCCCTTTGCCTATCAATACTCCTAAGGGTTCTGCCATTGACTGTATATTTCCTATCTGTATTAGACCATCCAAAATGCATTAATTCACATTTGTCCGGATTAAACTCCATCTGCCATCTCTCCGTCCAAGCCCCCAACCTATCTATATCCTGCTGTATCCTCTGATGGTGCTCATCGCTATCTGCAAATCCACCAACCTTTGTGTTGTTCGCAAACTAACAAATCAAACCAGTTGCATTTTCCTCCAAATCAGTTATATATATTACGAACAGCAAAGGTCCCAGCACTGATCCCTGAGGAACGCCAAATGTCACAGTCCTCCATTCAGAATCGCACCCTTCCACTGCTACCCTCTGTCTTCTAAGACCAAGCCAGTTCTGTATCCACCTTGCCAGCTCACCTCTGATCCCATGCGACTTCACCTTCTGCACCATTCTGCCATGAGGGACCTTGTCAAAGGCCTTACTGAAGTCCTTGTAGACAACATCCACTGCCCTACCCTCATCAACCATCTTCGTCACTTCCTCGAAAAACTCGATCAAGTTAGTGAGACATGACCAGCCCTTCACAAAACCATATTGCCTCTCGCAAATACATCCACTAATTTCCAAGTGGCAGTAAATCCTGCAGCCAGTGAGGATACAAAAATTTCTCTCAAGGCCCCAGCAATTTCCTCCCTTGCCTCTCCCAGTATTTTGGGGTATATCCCATCAGGCCCTGGGGACTTGTCTACCTTAATATTCCTCAAGAACCCCAACACTTGATCTCAACATGACTCAAACTATCAACACACCCTTTCCCAGATTCATTATCCACCAAGTCCTTGTCTATGGTGAATACTGACACAATGAACTCATTGAATACCTCACCCATTTCCTCTGGCTCCACGCATAGATTTCCTCCTTTGTCCTTGAGTGGGCCAACCCTCTCCCTGGCTATCCTCTTGCTCTTTATATATGTATAAAAAGCCTTGGTATTTTCCTTAATCCTGCTGGGCAATGATTTTTTGTGACCCCTTTTAGCCCTATATTAACTCTCTCTCCGATCTATTACTGTGTGCCAGTGTGGAATTAACTCTCAATCTATTACTATGTGTGTGGAATTAAGTCTCCCTCAATCTATTACAGTGTCAGCGAGGAATTAACTCTCTCAATCTATTTTTGTGTTCGAGTGTGGAATTAACTCTCAATTTATGACTGTGTGAAAGTGTGGAATTAACTCTCTCTCAATCTATTACTGTATGTGAGCGTTGAACTAACTCACTCTCAATCTATTCCTGTGTCAGTGTGGAATTCACTCTCTCACAATCTATTACTGTGTGTACGTGTGGAATTAACTCTCTCACAATCTATTACTGTGTGTACGTGTGGAATTAACTCCCTTTCAATCTGTTGCTGTGTGAGAGCATGGAATTAACTCTCAATCTATTCCTGTGTGTGAATGTGGAATTGACTCTCTCTCAATCTATTACAGTGAGAGAGTGTGGAATTGGCTCTCTCTCAATCTATTTCAGTGTCAGTGTGGAATTAACTCTTTCTGAATCTATTACTGTGTGGGCACATGGAATAACTCCCTCTCAATCTAAGGCTGTGTGTGGGTGTGGAATTAACTCTCTCTCAATCGATTAGTGTGTCTGAATGTGGAATTAACTCTCTCTCAATCTATGACTGTGCATGAGTGTGGAATTAACATTTTCTCAATCTATTACTGTGAGAGAGTGTGGAATTAACTCTCTCAATCTATTAGTGTGTGAGAGTGTGGAATTAACGCTGTCAGCCATTCTCTGTTCATGTGTTTCAGTATGGAATTACATCAGTTCATCTATATTAGTGAATGCGAGGATGGAATTAAATCTGTATTTGTTATTCACTATTACTGAATGTGAGTGGGACATTAACTCTCTGTTCATCGCTGTTATAGCATGTGAGAGTGGAATTAACTGTCAGTCTTGGTTATTGTGTATGAATGTAGCATTAACTCTTGCTCAGTAGAATTGAATGTGTAATTAACTCTGGCTGTGTTACTGTTTTTTAGTGTGAAATTGATTCTCTATCCTTTAATCACCATCACTGTATTTTTGTTTGGAATTACCATTGTGTCAATCTCTGTTACTGCATCTGAATGTGTAATTCACTCCCTATCTATTAATAATAATGTGTGAAATTATCTCACTGTCTGTCAGTCTCTGTTACTGCATGGAAGTGGGTCACTGTCAGCTTAGCAAACTGCTGCTTGCAGAGAGCCACATGGATCAGTGCTGGGTTCTCAGCTATTTACAATCTATATTAATGGCCCAGATGAAGGGACAGACCATCACCAAATTTTCAGACAATACATAAATAGGTGGGGAAGTAGGTTGTGAGGAGGACACAAAGAGTCTGTAAGGAGATATAGCGAGGTTAAGTGAATGGACACAAATTTGTGAGGTAGGATACAATGCAGGAAAATGTGAGGCTTTCCACTTCAGTGGGAAGGATGGGAAGGCAGAACATTATTTAAATAGAGGGGGAGATACAGCAGATTGATCCAGAAAAGGAGGAAATAACTCTAATTATAAGTACATATGTGGAGTATCAAAGTAGGGAAATGTTGCTACAAATACATGATATTGCTGAGTTTAAAGGTTTTCTCTGATTTAAAGAGGGAAATACTTGTATTGGAGGCAGTGAAGATTCACTCGGCTGATTGCTGAGATGAAGGAGTTATCTTATGAGGAAAGTTCAATCAAGTTGAGCCGATCTCATAGAAGTTGGGAAGAATGAGAGATGATCAGATTGAAACATTGAAGGATCTGAGGGAATTGGACAGGGTAGATATCGAGAGGAATGTTTTCATTTATGGGCAAAATTAAAACTAGAGGACACAGTTAAAAATAAAGTATGCCCCACTTTCGATGGAGATGAGAAGAAATTTCTCCTCTCAAAATGTCCTTAATTTGTGGAATTTAATAGATTCCATCCTAAGTTAGAAAGAGTTTTGATCTACAGGAGAGACAAGGGTTATGGGGCAGGCAATTAAATGGAGTTGAGGCCATAATCACATTAACCATGATCTTACCGAATGGTGGGGGAACCCTAAAGAACAAACTGCCTTCTGCTGCTCCTGCTTCTTATGTTCTGATTTGATGTCAATGTGGGACTAACTCTCTGTTAGGCTCTGTTTCAGTATTTCAGTGTGAAATTAACTCAAGCTTGATACTGCATATGAGTGCAGAACTGATTTGCTGTCGATTATTTATTCTATATGAGAGTGCAATGTCTCTGCCAGTTTCTGTTCCTGTACAAGAAACTTTGATGAGAAATGTTTGGGCTCGACTGGTCTCAAATGTACTCAGGGTTAAACCCATCAGCTTTTCCTCCATCAACACTCCAGTTCAAAGCCAGCCAACAGGAACGTACCTTCACAGAACATCCACCCTCATTCCAAAGGGGTCTTCATTTGTCTATTTCAGGCCTCAGTTTTCTGAACAGCTGCAATATTTCACCGGTAAAATCATGTGGATACTGAACATCTGAAACAAAGTGAAAATTCTGGAATGACTCAACAGGTCAGGCAGGTCAGAGAGAAACAGAGTTCATGTTTCAGCTCTCTGACAATTGGCTTGCATTAAAACACGTACTGAATGGCAGCAGCCTTTAATTCCCACATGAGGAATTAATGGTGTAGTGGTATTGTCACTGGACCATGATCCAGAGTAATGCAATGGGACCTGAATATCACCACAACAGAGTGACATTTGAGCTCAATAAACAACTGGAAATAAAGGTCTAATGATGGCCATGTCGTAAAAACCCACTTGATTCACTGATGTCCCTTTAGGCAAGCAAATCTGCCCACATGACCTCTTCTGGCCTACATGTGACTCCAGACACACAGCAATGTGTTTGACTCTTAAATGCCCTCTGAAATGGCCTAACAAGCCACTCAGTTCAAAGGTAATTAGTGCAATGAATGCTGGCCAAGTCAGTGACGCACACATTACAGGAATGAATAAAAATAATTATCTGCACCCAGAAAGCGCTCTATCCCACACACTGACTTGCCCAGGCACTGAGAGTGGGCACGCTCCCCAGGGGCAGCTGCAGGACAATCGGTGCAGGAACTTTCCTCACTGCCACTTGTCTCCCATTCCACCAAGCTGCCTGTGTCCTTTTGAAGTTTCCCACTTTCCTCCTCACAGTTTCCAATGCCTCCAAGTTTGGTGGCGTGTGGAAATGTTGAGCTTGTGTCCTGTACACCAAGGTGTGTGTCATTAATATATATCAGGAAGAGCAGGGCTCCTAACACCGAGCCCTGGGGAACTCCACTGGAAACCTTCCTCCAGTCTGAAACACAACCATTAACCACTGCTCTCGGTTTCCTCTCACTCACACTGTTCCATATGGGGCGGTGAGGATGGCCTCGCTGCATCATCCGCTTCATGGTGCCGCTCCCCCGGCTCCCTCGCTGCACGTCCGCCGAGCCCGGCGGCTCTGATTCGGGCTCTGAGAGCCGCTGAGACTCACGTTGTTGCGCGTGCACAGTTCCGCTCAGCTTCCGCTCCGGGACGGAGCCTCCTGACGCCTGCGCAGTGCGGATCATTCTGAATGAGATAGACCGTATTCACGCTCGCGGCGCATTGTGGGTTACACTGCCCACCATTTCATGGAATAATACAGCATATCGTAGAAATCATAGGAATCATAGAAACTCTACAGTGCAGAAAGAGGCCATTCGGCCCATCGAGTCTGCACCGACCACAATCCCACCCAGGCCCTACCCCCACATATTTACCCGCTAATCCCTCTAACCTACGCATTTTAGGACTCTAAGGGGCAATTTTTAACCTGGCCAATCAGCCTAACCCGCACATCTTTGGATTGTGGGAGGAAACCGGAGCACCCGGAGGAAACCCACGCAGACACGAGGAGAGTGTGCAAACTCCACACAGCATCTGGGGTTATATTTAAACCCATCGGAATTCTGCCAGAGATTTCGTAGCGAATCCGCCCCATTTCCTCTTTATGCCCTAAAATTCGCCCTTTAAAACGGTTTTTCTCCAACTGCTCTTTGAAAAAATTTTGCATCAGATTCCCCAGTTTTTTAGACAGCGTATTCAGGATTTACAGAAACTAGCTACCTATGTAAGTAAACATGTGTTTGCTCACAATATCTTTACTTTTTTAACAAATCATAATGAATCAATGTCCTCATGCAACAGGAACAGTTTATGCCAATTTACTCTATTAAAGCTGTCCATGATTTTGAACACCTCCATGAAAACTCCTGTTAACGTGCCTGCCGACATCAAAAACTATGAATGCTGGAAGTACAAACTTAATTTTGAAAATCTGGATGTACACAAGTATGCACCTGCAGGGGTAAATAGTGATCAGGTTTAAACTTTCAGATCAACATCCTTTCATCAGCACTGGTGAAAGTTACAAATGTGATCGAAGATTTTAAGAAAATGCTACAGAGAACGGCAGATGGCAAAAAAAAGGGAGGTTTGTGATTGTGTGCAACACACGCGCATAAAATGGCAAACAGTCTAAAGGAAATAGTAAGAGTACAAGTAAAGATAGTGAGCACTGTGTCGTCAAGAGGGGTGCATGAGTTCCATTGGAGCACTAGAGAAGACCAAGGACAGAATGATCAGTGTGAGCAAAGCACAGAATTAAAATGATAGGAATTATCACAAATAGTGTGTTTCTTGTGGACTGAATGGAAATGTTCCACAATCTGTACATCTGTCATAAGCATGTAGAGCAGAGTGCATTGTGAGCAGCAAATACAGCAGACTACATTTAAATGATTAGTCCAGTAGGATTCATTGAGGGGGTATCTGATGAGGAGAAAAGAGGTAAAAGGCCTGTTGTTGCACCTTGACAGGTGCCATGGAAAGTCAAAACGACAAATAGAAGCTGGTAGGAAAGGACTGCAGTATTCGGAGGGGAAGGAATGTTTGGTGAGAGCATCACACAAGCTAGAGGTGGTAAAAATGCTGAGAGCTAATCCATTGAAAAAGTTGGTAATTTAAAGGAGGAAGCATTATCATAATATAGAGAATATAGAGACGGGGTGAGAGCAGAGGTGTGGGACAAGAGCAGACACAGATGAGTATGCTGTCAGCCACAGAGTGGGGAGATCAGTGGCTGAGGAAAAAGGAAGAAATATCAGAATTTCTCAAATGGAAAGCTCCATTATCAGTACGCATTGTTCAAGACCTTAATTATACGGCCAGGAGAAATATTGATGTATCTGAACGTTTTATGTTTCAATTTTGTAGAATACATTCAATGCTCACAATGTGGTTTGCTCTGGGTTGGATAGATTGAGTGTCTGCTTTGTGAAACACCTGTCTTCAGTCAGAACAAAGATTCAAATCCAAGCTTAAACTGAAGTCCCAACTCTAAACAAAGGAAACTCAGAATGTATTACAGGTGAGTTGGCGAAAATAGATTGGGAAACTCGATGAAGGGGCACGAAGGTGGATAGGCAGTGTCTGATATTTAAGGAAGAAATGCTTGCATTGTAACAGTTGTACATTTCCTTCAGTCGCAAAAACATAACAGGAAAAATGACCCAATCATGGCTAATAAAATTAGGTATTATTAGATCTGATGATGATTTTTATAAAGTTGAAAGAAAAAGTTGAAACCCGAAGGATTGGGAACAGTTTTTATTTCAGGAAAGGAGGACAAAGAGATTGATTAGAGGGATAAAATGCTGTACGAGAGTGAACTTGCAAGTCGCTGACAATTGGACTATTAAAGCTTATGTTAGTATGTGAAAAAATATAACAAAGATAAATTTAGGTGCTTTGCATTCGGATATGGGCAAATTTATAATGGAGAACAAGGAAATGGCAGCGCAATTAAATAAGTGTTTTCATGCTGTCTTCATGGAGGAACACACAAATAACTACCCAGCAATGCTCAGGAACCATGGTCTAGAAATTGGGGGGATTTAATATTACTAAAATATATAGTGCTGGAGAAATTAATGGGACTGAGGGCTGAAAAATCTCCAAAGCCCAATAATCTACATCACAGGGTTCTAAACGAAGTGGCAATGGGAAGAATGGATCCAACATTCTCTACATTCTTTAACAGTCTAAGCAGTTTGGAGAGTGGAAAATGTAACCCCTGAGCACAGTTTCACAGCAGAGAGCACAGTTCCACAGCAGAGATCACAGTTTGACAGCAGAGAGCACAGTTCCACAGCAGAGAGTATTTTTCCATAACAGGGAAATGAGTTCCACAGCGGAGATCACAGTTCCACAGCAGAGAGCACAGTTCCACAGCAGGGATCACAGTACCACAGCAGATATTACAGTTCCACAGCAGAGAGCACAGTTCCACAGCAGGGAGCGCAGTTCCACAGCAGGGAGCGCAGTTCCACAGCAGGGAGCGCAGTTCCACAGCAGAGAACACAGTTCCACAGCAGAGAGCACAGGTCCACAGCAGAGAGCACAGTTCCACAGCAGAGATCACAGATCCAGAGCAGAGATCACAGATCCACAACAAAGATCACAGATCCACAGCAGAGATCACAGTTCCACAACGGAGAGCACAGTTCCACAGCAGCGAGCACAGTTCCGCAGCACTGAGAACTTTTCCACAACAGGGAAAAGAGTTCCATAGCAGAGATCACAGTTCCACAGCAGAAAGTACAGTTCCACAGCAGGGATCACAGTTCCACAGCAGAAAGTACAGTTCCACAGCAGGGATCACAGTTCCACAGCAGGGATCACAGTTCCACAGAAGGGATCACAGTTCCGCAGCAGGGATCACAGTTCCGCAGCAGAGATCACAGTTCCACAGCAGAGATCGCAGTTCCACAGCAGAGGATCTATTTAGAAACAAGGAAGCAGAATTAAACAAGAAGAAGAAGGTTAGAAACAGGAGACATCTTGGGATTTACATTAATGACCACTCAGTCCATTCTCCTTTGCCTGTGTGTGATCTTGTGTATCCTGACTATCTGTCGCTTCGTCTGTGTGTCTTTCTGTGTTTTCCATTCTTGGTGACAGTGGAATTGTGGCGCCAGGGGGAGCAGCCGAGCGCGCATGCACTCCAATGATGAACTCGGAAGTGAATACCTGTGACACATTCACAATAGCTCGCAGGCAATTTTAATTGTGTAGCAGAGTGGCGCAGCGGAAGCGTGCTGGGCCCATAACCCAGAGGTCAAAGGATCGAGACCATTTTCTGCTATTAGGTTTTGAGCAACAGCAAAAATAATTCCTCAGCGGCTCCTTCAAAATGATTTGACATTTCCGCCCAGGATGCTGTAATTTTCTTCCGCTTCTCGCTACTCGTTAACATTTGAATGAGCAACAGATCGCTAAAATGCCATTTACTCACACACGGACACAAGCTGTAAATGTTGCAAAGATACACAAGCCAAGGTTTTTCCCTTTCAGCCCGTTTCTCCCAAACAGCTGACACAGGCGTGATGATCCGAATGATCTTGAATTATTCACCATCACTCTATGATTGTCCGAATAGAAAAAAAGCTATTTTCTTCAATGAAAACAATCTAGTGAAGTTTAGACATATTAGCTGCACTATTTCTGATCTCCAGGGCACCCTGCAGTAAGCCACCATGCTTATATGGATGGGCAGCAGCGTCCTCCCTGTGACATGTACTATTGAGAAGGACAAGAATATCAGCACAGCGGACACAGCATCCCGTTAAAGACAGAGTTAATCCTTATTTGGACAGAAATCACTATTTTTTTCTTAATTACTGGTTTAAAACATGAAATTCAGTTCCCAAAATCACCATAAACTGAGAAAGTGAAGTTTCCTTTCTTCAGGCTTGCATTAGATACACATTGTATGAAATACTTTTTTCAGTCTCTCTGATTGTTCCCTTGATTCGCCTCTTCATAGCTGGATGGATTTTAACGTGTTCAGTTTACAACACATTTCACCCTTCTCGGCCTTACTTCAGGTCAAAACTGTGACCTGCGTGTGTCCTTTCTCCTCGCACTGAATGTCTGCCTCTAAAATATTGTGGTCACTCAGTGTTTGATGTTTATTTACTGTCAGATTATTAATTAATCCTGCTCCTGCCTCATTACTGAAATTCGTGGAACCTTTTGTCTTGTGCTTTCCAAAGCAAGGTGGAGGGCAGGAGTGATTAAGTAATAAAATAATTGGTGCTGCAAGGCGAAAGGGAGTGGGAAAGGAACAAGTAACAGCAAACAGAGATGTGTCTGAAGGAGGTGTGAATTGAAGAATGATGAACAACTGCCAGCTGAAAGCAAAATCAAGAGAAAATATAGATGAAAACCAAAAATCAAAATAAAATGGAATCAATTATGACGGTTACTATCATATTAGAAATACGGGCAGGAGTCAGGCCATTCAGCCCCTCAGTCCTGCACCATCATTCAAGAAGGGGAGGCGATGGTCTCGTGGTATCATTGCTAGACTATTAATCTGGAAACTCAGCTAATGTTCTGGGCACCCAGGTTCGAAACCCTCCACAGCAGATGGTAGAATTTGATTTCAATCAAAAGTAATTTGAAAATAAGAATCTAGTGATGGCGATGGAACCATTGTTGGAAAAATCCATCTGGTTCACTAATGTGCTTTAGGGCAGGAAATCTGATGAAATTACCTTGTGTGGCCTACATGTGACTTCAGAGCGACAGCAATGTGGTTGACTCGATACGTGGATGGGTAATAAATGCTGGCCAGTGATGCACACATCCTATGAATGGACCAAGGAAAAAGATCATAACTAAAATAATTGTGGCTGCAATTCGACTTTTTGAACTTTTGCAGCAACCATTCACTCCCTTGTATAATCTGTCTAATTCAGCCTAGAACATATTCAATGATCCAGTCTCAACTGTTGTCTGGGGAAGGGAATTCCACTGACTAACTATCCTCTGAGATGAGATGAGAGTGACTGCCCTCGACATCAAAACAGGATTTGACCGAGTTCAGCATCAAGGATCCTCAGCAAAAGCAAAGTCGATGGGAATCATGGAAACCTCTCCACTGGTTAGAACTTCATCCACAGTAAGAAGTTTAACAACACCAGGTTAAAGTCCAACAGGTTTATTTGGTAGCAAAAGCCACACAAGCTTACGAGGCTGTAAGCCCCTTCTTCAGGTGAGTGGGAATTCTGTTCACAGAATGTCAGACAGTAACACAACCTATTAGCTCACCCCCACCCCCCCATTCCAGACCATGTGATCTCCAGGGAGAGGCGAAAACCCAGAGTGAAAACCCCAGGGCCAATATGGGGAAAAAAAAAATCTGGGAAATTCCTCTCCGACCCCCTGAGGCGATCGAAACGAGTCCAGGAGATCACACTGGCCCTGATCGGAAAATTCATTCTGTATCTGAGTCTCATTGTGTGTCTGTCCAAAGGTGGTGCATGTGACTGCATGTAGTAATAATTCTCTTCTTGGTGGTATTAGTTTTATTTTTGTTTGTATCGCTCTCATCCACAATATCAGTGTGTTCATTTTATTCTGTATCTGTCAGTCTCTGTACCTGTATTTCAGTGCATGTGTTGCAGGACGGCAGTGGAATCACACACTGACTCTGTTTGACTGTTCTTCCTTTGCGCTTGATAAGCAATTGATAAAATACTCAATGTATAGTGTATTTTCTATCTATCCTCTTAAATTTAATCAACATTTTTCCTTCTGACAGGCAAAGAGTTGAAACCAGCAGAATAAATGGAGCGATTCTTTCACACAAGGTGAATTACAGCCAGCTCCTCACACACAGTAAGTGTCACTCACACACACAGCAGAGATGGCCAAGAGGTTCACTTGCTGGAGTTCTGATCCATTGTGCTCTGCAAGCACAGGCCCCAAGCACAACATTGTTGTTGGTTTATGGTTCAGTCGTCTGGTTGGTGAGGGTTTCAACTAAATTGGCAGCGGGTTCGACACCAGCATATAGAAGTAGCAGAAAGGAATAAGGGCAGAAAGGAGGGAGAGTGATGGATAATACTGGAGAAGGAGCAGACTAAGAAGCATTGAAGTTAGTCCTCTTCCAATTTAGAATGTCGACTTTAGATTGTTCCTTGCTAATGTCAAGCTTGTGATCCAATGATCACTGGATAAAAACACAGACACTTAATTCATGTGGCCAACCTTGGCCCACCCCATTCCCCAGCACCAGATCCAGCAATACTTTGTTCATAGTTTCTTGAGAATACTCTGGTCCAAGAAATTCTCTTGAACATATTTGAAAATTCCCAGACAGATGAATGTATGAATTAGGAGCAGGTGTAGGCCACTTGGCCCCTTGCGCCTGCTCCACCATTCAATATGATCATGACAGGTCTGATTGTAACTCCAAACCCACATCCTTACCTATCCCCGATAATCTTTCACCTCCTTGCTTCCTCATAGCACCAGGGAGCCCGGTTCAATTCCAACCTTGGGTGACTGTCTGGAATTTGCACATTCTCCCTGTGTCAACATTTGTTCCTCTGGGTGCTTTTTCTGAGTGGCAGTCAGTGACTAGTGCAGTTCTGCAGGGATCAGTGCCAGGACCCCAACTGTTCACATTATATATTAATGATTTAGAAGAGGGAACTAAATGTATTATCTCCAAATTTGCAGATGATACGAAGTTGGGTGGGAGGGTAAGCTGTGAGGAGGATGCAGAGTTACTTCAGCGTAATTTGGACAAGCTGAGTGCATGGACATCGCATGTCAGATGCACTATAATGTGGATAAATGTGAGGTTGTCCACTTTGGTAGAAGGAATAGGAAAAAAGATTATTACATGAATGGTTGTAAATTTAGAGAGGTGGATATTCAATGAGATCTTGGAGTCCTCATGCATCAGTTGCTGAAATTAAGAGCGGAGGTACAGCAGGCAGTAAAGAAGGCAAATGGTATGTTGGCCTTAATAGCGAGAGGATTTGAGTACAGAGATAGGGATGTTTTGCTGCAATTGTGTAGGGCATTGGTGAGGCCACACCTGGAGTATTGTGTGCACTTTTGGTGTCCTTATCTGAGGAAGGATGTCCTTGCTATAGAGAGAGTACAATGGAGGTTTACTTGGCTGATTCCTGGGCTGGCAGATGTGTCATATGATCGGAGACTAAATCGCTTAGGATTCAGAGAGACGAAGTTGGCTGGAAAGAATATTCCAAATGGTGGGGGAGTCCAGAACTAGGGGTCTTGGTTGAGGATAAGGGGTAAAGCTTTTGGAACTTGGTGAATGTGCGGAATTCACAACCACAGAATGTAGTTGAGGCCAAAACGTTGTCTGGTTTCAAGAAGAAATTGGATCTAGCTCTTGGGTTCAAAGGGATCAAGGGATATGGGGGGGAGAGTGGGGATCAGGATATTGAATTCAATGATCAGAATGAATTGTGGAGCAGGCTCGATGGGCTGAATGGCCGACTCCTGCTTCTGATTTCTATGTTTCTACGCTCCAGTTTCCTCACACATTCCAAAGATGTTTGAAGAGATAACAAATAGGTTAGACCAAGGAGAGCCAATGGATGTTATCTATCTTGACTTCCAAAAGGCCTTTGACAAGGTGCCTCACGGGAGACTGCTGAGTAAAATAAGGGCCCATGGTATTCGAGGCAAGGTACTAACATGGATTGACGATTGGCTGTCAGACAGAAGGCAGAGAGTTGGGATAAAAGGTTCTTTCTCAGAATGGCAACCGGTGACAAGTGGTGTCCCGCAGGGTTCAGTGTTGGGGCCACAGCTGTTCTCTTTATATATTAACGATCTAGATGACGGGACTGGGAGCATTCTGGCCAAGGTTGCCGATGATACAAAGATAGGTGGAGGGGCAGGTAGTATTGAGGAGGTGGGGAGGCTGCAGAAAGATTTAGACAGTTTAGGAGAGTGGTCCAAGAAGTGGCTGATGAAATTCAACGTGGGCAAGTGCGAGGTCGTACACTTTGGAAAAAAGAATAGAGGCATGGACTATTTTCTAAACGGTGACAAAATTCATAATGCTAAAGTGCAAAGGGACTTGGGAGTCCTAGTCCAGGATTCTCTAAAGGTAAACTTGCAGGTTGAGTCCGTAATTAAGAAAGCAAATGTAATGTTGTCATTTATCTCAAGAGGCTTGGAATACAAAAGCAGGGATGTACTTCTGAGGCTTTATAAAGCACTGGTTAGGCCCCATTTGGAGTACTGTGAGCAATTTTGGGCCCCACACCTCAGGAAGGACATACTGGCACTGGAGCGGGTCCAGCGGAGATTCACACGGATGATCCCAGGAATGGTAGGCCTGACATACGATGAACGTCTGAGGATCGTGGGATTATATTCATTGGAGTTTAGGAGGTTGAGGGGAGATCTGATAGAAACTTACAAGATAATGAACGGCTTAGATAGGATGGACGTAGGGAAGTTGTTTCCATTAACAGGGGAGACTAGGACGCGGGGGCACAGCCTTAGAATAAAAGGGAGTCACTTTAGAACAGAGATGAGGAGAAATTTCTTCAGCCAGAGAGTGGTGGGTCTGTGGAATTCATTGCCACAGAGGGCTGTGGAGGCCGAGACGTTGAGCGTCTTCAAGACAGAAATTGATAAATTCTTGATTTCTCGAGGAATTAAGGGCTATGGGGAGAGAGCGGGTAAATGGAGTTGAAATCAACCATGATTGAATGGTGGAGTGGACTCGATGGGCCGAATGGCCTTACTTCCGCTCCTATGTCTTATGGTCTTATGGTCTTATGTGCAGGTTAGGTGGATTGACCATGCTAACTTGCTTCTTTGTGTCCCAAGATGTGTAGGTTAGGGGGATTAGCAGGGTAAATGCATGGGGTTACAGGGATGCAGCAAGGAGTGGGCCTCAGAAAGATGCTCTGTTGGAAAATCAGTGCTAACCCGAGGGGCCAAATGGCCTTCGTCGACACTGTAGGTATTCTATGATTTTCTATCCATCTCTGCAATCAAAATATTGAAAGATTTTGCTTGCTTTGCCTTTTGAGGAAGGGAGTTCCATCGACACACAACCCTCTGAGAGAAAATAATCTCGCCTCATCTGTGCCTCAAATGAATGACCCTTTATTTTTAAACAGTGACCCCTCATTCTAGATTCTCCCACAAGAGGAAATATGCTCTTCATATCCATCCTGTCAAGACCACTCAGATCTGTAAAGTTTCAATCAAGTCGACACTTACTCTTCTAACCTCTCGCCTGCAAATTTATCCCCTCCAACATGTCCTCATGAGACAACCCGCTCCTTCCTGGTATTAATCCCGTAAACCTTCTCTGAACTGTTTCAAGCACATCTACATATTTAGCTGAAGCTAAACGAAGCATGTTATTTATTGGGAAAGTTATTATATATTATCTTTATTTGTTCTAGCAAGTAGTCTCACAATACCAGGTTAAAGTCCATCTGGATTGTTTGGTGGCATGAGCTTTCAGCGCCTGCTCCTTGTTGGAGTGTAACCGGGGACAACTTTGATTGGATGTAATGTGACCAATGGGAACAAGATGTAAGGGTCAGCTGACCCAAAAAAGCATGGAACCAATCACAGAGTGATGTAATAGTCAGCTGATGAGCTGATTCATTCTTGGCCTTTTGGCTGAGATCAGGTGTAGTATGGTCGGCTGCGCTTGGTTGAGGTCATTGGGTTGCACTGAAGCTTCGTGTGTTTCATATGAAGCAATTTTTTAAAAGCGGCATCTCGGCCTTTTGGCTAAGATGCAAATGAGCTCAAGTCTTGGAGGAGGAACCTCCCCCTTCTCCAATCAGCTTGGCTCATGTAGATCAGGCCCAGGACAGGGTGATTTGGTCACTCGCCCTCTCTTGTCAGCCTGGATCTGAAATGTCTCAACTTGTTGAGACTCTGAATTGGATTTGATTTGATTGAATTGGAAAAGTATAAAAAAAATATATGCCCTGTTTGTGAACCCAATTCTCCACTCACCTGAGGAAGGAGAAGTGCTCCGAAAGCTCATGCTACCAAATAAACCTGTTCGACTTGAACCTGGTGTTGTGAGACTTCTTACCGTGCCCACCCCAGTCCAATGCCGGCATCACGACATCTGATTTGTTCTAGTATAAGGTGTAAATTTTACATTGAAGACACGTCAGGTGAAGACAGCTGAGTGGAATGTGTGGTTTGTCTCATGTGGGGAGTCTTGGATGCGGCCAGTGTCTTGAATGACCACATGTGCAGGAAGTGTTCCCAGCTGCAGAAACTGGAGCTCCAGGTTTCGGACCTTGAGGAGCAGCTGGACAGACTGTGATGCATTTGAGAGGCTGAGAGTTATGTGGACAGCACATTTAGAGAGATGGTCACAGCAGAGCTCAAGGTACTAGAGGAAAGAAGGGAATGGGTGACCACTGAGCAGTCCAGGAAGAACAGGCATGTGGAATCATAGAATAGAATTATTGAATCCCTACAGTGCAGAAGGGGGCCATTCAGCCCATCGAGCCTGCACCAATAACCATCCTACCCAGCCCCTATCCCCATAACCCCAGGTATTTACGCTGCCAATCTCTCTAACCTACACATCTTGGGGCACTAAAGGGCAATTTAGCATGGTCAATCCACCTAACATGCACATTTTTGGACTGTGGGAGGTAACCAGAGCACCAGGAGGAAACCCACACATAAACCGGGAGAATGTGCAAACTCCACACAAACAGCCATCCAAGGCCAGAATTGAAGCCGGGTCCCTCATGCTGTGAGGCAGCAATGCGAACCACTTTGTCACCCTGCCACCCAAACGGGTACTGCAGGAGTCCCCTGGGATCCTAGTCACGAACATGTCTTCCATTTTGGATGCAGATGAGGGTGCTGATCAGCACCCCAGAGGAGTGCAGTCAGAGCCAAGATTCTGGCACCACAAGCATCTTGCTTGAACAGCTGGGGAAGAAGAAGACAGGAAGAGCAATAGTGATAGGGAATTCATCAGTCAGTAGAGCAGACAGGCATTTCTGTGGCCAAGGATTTGACTTCAGGATGGTGTGTTATCTCTCTGGCCAGTGTCAGGGATGTCACTGAATCGCTGCAGGACATCCTGAAAGAGGAGGGTGATAGGATAGAGGTTGTGATACATATAAAAGTAGCAGAAAGGAATAAGGGCAGAAAGGAGGGAGAGTGATGGATAATACAGGAGAAGGAAGTAATACCATGTTGGATAGAAGGAGACAAACAAGTACTATGAAGAATGTCCAGACAGGTTTCCAATGTATGTAAACACAAAGTGTGATAAATAAGGTTGATGAGCTTGAAGGACCAAGAGAAATGTGGGAATCTGATGCGAAGGCAATGACAGAAATGTGGCTTAAAGAGTGAAGACAGGGTGCTGAATATTCAAGAATTGTGTTCAGAAAGAGATAGATAAGAGAAAAGGAGAGGGGGGATGACAATACTGACCAGGGAAGTCATTGTAGTGTTGGAGAGTGGAGATGTCCTTGAGGTGACAAGGACACAATCCAGTTGTTTAAAGTCTGAAATCAGTGTAATGGGAACTATTGAGAAAAATTGTGAGGGTCAAAATTAATCTCCATTTGCAGAGGCAAGGATTAATCAAGGATAGTCAGCATGGCTTTGTTCGGGGGAGATCATGTCTAACAAATTAGATTGAATTTTTTGGGGAGTTGTCTAGCCTTGTAGGTCAGGGCAGTGAGTTGATGTCGTCCACATGGACTTCAGTAAGGCATTTGCCAATGGAAGACTGGTCAAGAAGATATGAGCCCATGGGATCCAGTATAATTTGGAAAATTGCATCAAAACCTTTCGTAGTGGCATAAAGCAGAGGGTGATGGTCACAGGTTGCATGTTCCTTTGTGTTCCAGCTTGTGTAGATTCAGTGGTTTGTGGGTTATTTGGATAGTGTGGGAGGGGGTTGTGTGGGCAAATGTAAGATGCTGAGTCAGTGCAGACTAGATGGCATAAATATCCTCCCCCACTATAGGGATGCAAAGAACAAAGAACAATACAGAACAGAAACAGATCCTTTAGCCCACCAAGTCTGTACCGATGTAGATGCCTCTCTGATCTTTGGAACAAGTTTGGTGAACCTTTGTTACACTTTCTATCACAAAATAATTATCCTTCCTAAGGTAAGGGGACCAAAACTACACACAGTTCTCCAGGTGCCGTCTAACCAAGCTGCTATACAATTAAAGTAAGGCTTCACTTCTGCTGTACTCAAAACCTTTTGCAATAACGTCCAACATATCATTAGCCTTCCTAATTGCCATCTGGACCTGCATGTTAACATCTTTAGTCCTTTTGTACATCTACATTTTCTTATCTTTTATCTTGACAGGTATATATCACAGGAATAAAACAAATTCATCCACTCACAGATATAAAACACGGTGTCACCTTGATCACACATTAAGTAACAATTCTTCGCTCAGACAGACAAAAGATAATTGTACAATACTGAATAAATTACAATTAATTACCTGATAAATATGTAAATGAATCCAAAAAAGCTCAATATGAGTAAGACAGAAAGATGTAACAGCAATTCCTTTGCTTCCAATTGCAGGAATTGCTTCCCAGGTTATGTATCCAATTGTTACCATTCACAGAATTACAAATTGAATACTCACACACAGCTGCTGAATATAAACAGGGACAGTCAAATGTACTGGAAATCTACATGAAAAAATAAATTGAAAGATGAACAAATATCAATACATTATGTTTTTAGCATGTAGTGTTTATCACAATGTCTGAGATACATGTAAAGTTAAAGTACAGAAGTATCCCACACTTCAACACAACGCAAGAGACACATGGATAAAGATTGATTCCTACACCCACATGGATAATCAGAGAATCACAGATGTAAAATTAATCCTACTTTCTCAAACTCTCTAGAGACAGATGGAAGAACAAGGAATTCCAAAACATACTAGAGAATGACAACTACAGAATGATACCTACATTCAAACTTTTGTTTTGAGAAACAGTGAAGCAAAATGAAGTCCACTCTCACACAGTATCACAAGTAGCATCCATAGAATGAACCCTGCATTCACACACAACACCACAGACAGACAGAAAAGCACACCCAGATGTTGTACCAGAGACCGATGCATACAGTATGATTCAGACACTTATGCAGTTACTCAATGACACATGCCTGCAGAACTGAAATCAAACTCCCATTCAATTCAAGACACTGGCATGAGCAGAATTTACCCCATATTAACATACACAGTGGAGACTGATATAGTGCGTGAGTCACAAAATTATGTTCAGCCAATCTCACACATGCAAGCTGGCAATCAACAGACAAATACACATTTTGTTTCACATACTGTACCCAATACTTACAGGCACATAATTAATCACATTCTGTACATGAAATAGAGAGATGCTATTTCAGTCCCACACTCAGCCTCACTGATTTAGAATAGGATCCCTCCAGTGCAGAAGGATGTTATTTGACCCATCAAGTCTGCACTGACTCAGCATTTTACCCAGGCCCTATCCCCATAACCCCACAAATTTACCACGGCTACATACCCTAACTACACATCTTGGGATACCAAGGGGCAATTAACATGGCCAATCCGAATAACCTGCACAACTTTGAACTGTGGGAGGAAACCAGTGCACTTGGAGAAAACCCATGCAGATAAGGGGAGAATATGCAACCTCCACAAAGACAGGCGTCCGAGGCCGGAAACGAACCTGGGTCCCTGGCATTGTGAGGCAGCTCTCTAACCATTGTGTCGCCCGTTCTTGCAGTGTACTTCACAAATGGTGCACACTGTGTATGAATGGTTGAGGGAGTAAATGCTGAAGCTGGTGAATGGTTTGCAAGTGAAACCAAAAACTAGATTTGTTTCTGAGATTCTTTGGTGTTGTTGGAGGTGCACTGACCAGTGAGTGGAGAGTATTCCATCCCTTACCTAAATGTGGAATTCAATTGTGGAAAGTCTGTTGGAAAATAGGAGGTCAGTCACTAGCTATGGACATGCTCTGTTCTATTTTTAAAGCCAAAGTCATATTGTGACAGGATACAAGAAGTACCTTGTACCCATTTATCGTTAATTACAGTCACAGAATGATGACCATGCTAAAACATAATTAGAAGATAAGAAATTGGAGCAAGAGTCGGCCATTCGGCTCTTCGAGTCCACATTGCCATACAGTGAAATCATGACTGATTTTCCACTTCAACACCATTTTCCTGAACTATCCCCGTAACCCTTGATGTTTTTGATATGTAGAAATCTATCAATCTCACTCATGAACATATTTAATGATTAAATCTCCTCATATCTCTCCGCATTGCTTCTATCTGCAAAATTGTTGCCCATTCGCTCAGCCTCTTCAAATACACACAAAGAGTCTTTGCCTCCTTCTCACAACTCACACATCCACCTTGTTTGTGACAGCTACCAATTTGGAAATATTACCTTTAATCCCAAATCATTGATACACAGATTGTAGATAGCAGTGGCCCAAACACTGATCCTTGTGGTAGCCCACTTGTCATAGCCTGCTTACTTGAAAATGACCCATTTGTTCCTACTCTCAGTTTTCTGTCCATCAGCTCGTTCTCAGTCTATTCCAGGACATTCTCTCCCCCAGCCCCCCCCCCCCCAGCCCCCACCACCCCCCCCCAGCCCCCACCACCCCCCCCAGCCCCCACCACCCCCCCCCCCAGCCCCCACCACCCCCCCCCAGCCCCCACCCCCCCCCAGCCCCCACCCCCCCCCAGCCCCCACCACCACACCCCCCCCACCACCCCCCCCAGCCCCCACCACCACCCCCCCCCAGCCCCCACCACCACCCCCCCCAGCCCCCACCACCACCCCCCCCCAGCCCCCCCCAGCCCCCACCACCACCCCCCCCAGCCCCCACCACCACCCCCCCCAGCCCCCACCACCCCCACCCAGCCCCCACCACCCCCCCAGCCCCCACCACCCCCCCCCAGCCTCCACCACCCCCCCCCAGCCCCCACCACCCCCCCCCAGCCCCCACCACCCCCCCCCCCCCCCAGCCCCCACCAACCCCCCCCCCAGCCCCCACCACGTGCTCTCATTTTCTTTATTTGCCTCTGGTGTGGAACCATATCAAGGCTTGTAGCCAGTAATATCCAATTCTGATTCCACTGCTTCTTGCAGTCAGCTTTTTGTTTTAGCAACAATGTCAATGTGGCTGCTGCTCATCAAACTTATTCCCCTTCCACACGCCCAGATACTGTACACTGCCAGCTCCCGGTGATGGGCGGAAGTAAAGCAGAGCAGTTGGTGCTGGTGAGGAAGGGGAAATGTATGAACAGTATCAGCAGTCTGATAGAGTGATGTGGGATTAGCAGCAGAGAGAATGCGCTGGTGCGGCAGAGGGAGTGAGAGAGTCAGTGGGTTGGGTGGATCGGGGCGGACAAGGGGAAAGGACGGATTGACAACAGACTGGTTGCTGCTCAAATCCACAAACTCTGTGTTTGTGTATCTGAACTAACCAATCAGAGAGAGAGCGTCACGAATTGACATCATTGTGAATGAGCCAATGGGGAACAGGGCTTTCAGCAATCCTTCATTAGCATAGGCCTCTGCTTTGGTCTATAAAAGAGGAGTTCCGAGCGCGACTCAGTGATTCTGTGTCTGAAATTAACTGTGACAATGGTGGATGAGAAGAAAGCAGCTCCTAAGAAGGGGGCGAAGAAAGTGATTAAGAAACCGGTAATAAAGGGCGGCAAGAAGCGGCGAAAGTCGAGGAAGGAGAGTTACTCCATCTACATCTACAAAGTGATGAAGCAGGTTCACCCCGACACCGGCATCTCCTCCAAGGCCATGAGCATCATGAACTCGTTCGTGAACGATATTTTCGAGCGCATCGCGGGTGAGGCTTCCCGCCTGGCCCATTACAACAAGCGCAGCACCATCAGCTCCCGGGAGATCCAGACCGCCGTGCGCCTGCTGCTGCCCGGGGAACTGGCCAAGCACGCCGTGTCGGAAGGGACAAAGGCGGTGACTAAGTACACCAGCTCCAAGTAAAACTCCCCATGGACTGAAAAACATCCCAAACACAACGGCTCTTTTAAGAGCCACTCTCAATCTCCCTGAAAAAGCTGTATCATCCATTTAGTTTCAATTAATCTTTCACTCTGAAGCGTCTCGAACAATCTAATTGTTGTTTTTACTGTTGATCAATGATAGGTACTGAGTAATGCAAGTTGATCGCCCAGCGTCTGATTAATAATGTTTCATGAATTAATTAATTGGTTTCCGACCGCCTCTGCACTTAGATCTCAGAGGCCCGTTTCCCCGACTTTAGCGAGAGAGAGAGCTAATGGAGCAAATGTGTCAGCTTCCAATTCTGTTCCAGTTTGGTCTTAATAATCGATCAGTTTATTCCCTATCAGCCCCGATTGTGCAGGAACCTGAGTCTCGGCACTGGTCAATTTACACCGAAAATGTTCACTCCCCTCTTGATTCTCACGAATATGGAGAACATCCCGTCCGTTTACAGAACGATGTCAATGAGACTTTCTGGCGGCGAGTTCGAGAGTTTTAAAAAGGGCCGAGATTAACCCCGAATGGATCCAGGATTCTAAAAGCAAATCTGCAACTTGGGATAAAATGTGAAATGGTGCAAACACAGACTGATGTTTTAAACACTTTGTTGTTCAACAGTTAATTATTGAGAGATTTTATTTGAAATGTATTTCTTGTTTTATAAATATATCTGCGAACTTTTCAAAAATGAATAGTGAAAATTTTGTTATTTTCGACTTATTTTCCGAAAAACCCAGGCTGAAAATCAGAAACTGCCAGATCCAGGTTAACTATAGACTGGGGAAGGAGAGAAAGGGAGATTCTTAGCTTACTCAAAATTAATTAACCATTACCTATTCGTATAATTTTCGAAACTCTTGTTCTTTCCGCTTTGGCGGCTTTTACAGTTTGAAATGAAATCGGTTGGAATCTGAGATTTTGGCGCCGTTATTTTCCGCTATCACTCCGTGGGCTCTCCGGATTGGTGCGTTAAGCAGATTTCTGATTGGTCATATGAACAAGATGCTGAGAGGCAGCAACAAAGTGACCAATCAGCAATGTCCGCACCTCCATTCCTCCCGGAGCTATAAGAGAAGCGAAAGGGAGTGGATTTCAGCATTCTTGTGCAAGTGTTTGTGAGATTGTGCAGATGTCTGGAAGAGGAAAGAGCGGCGGGAAAGCACGGGCCAAGGCCAAGTCTCGCTCCTCCCGGGCTGGACTGCAGTTCCCGGTGGGCCGTGTTCACAGGCTCCTGAGAAAGGGCAACTATGCTGAGCGTGTGGGTGCCGGAGCCCCGGTCTATCTGGCTGCTGTGCTCGAGTATCTGACCGCTGAAATCCTGGAGTTGGCCGGGAACGCGGCCCGGGACAACAAGAAGACCCGCATCATCCCCAGACACCTGCAGCTGGCCGTCCGCAACGACGAGGAGCTCAACAAGCTGCTGGGAGGAGTGACCATCGCTCAGGGCGGGGTGCTGCCCAATATCCAGGCCGTGCTGCTGCCCAAGAAAACTTCTGCGGCCTCGTCCAAGAGCAAGTGAAGCGACCATTCTTTAATCTGATAACACAAAGGCTCTTTTCAGAGCCACTCACTTTTTCTGGAAAAGGGCGATCTATTGTTTGCCCCTCAGATGCTGCGCTGCTATTCACAGTCCAGCTGTTTCCCGCTTTGTTTTATCAATCCGGAGTTCCCCCTGTGTACGATAGTAAATAGACCCCATCAGTCTCGCAGCAGATAGAGGAATTCATCAGGCGAATACACCATCCACATTACGATAGTATTGTCACAGGCAGTATTTTAATGCATGCAAGTTGCTGTTTTGTATTAATAGTTGATATCTGGAACTGGGGTTCTGATTTCAGTTAATCAACAATTTCATTTGCGCCGTTTTTTGTGCAGCAAATAACCATCTGTGCAAACTAAGACTTTATTCCATTCTTACACAGATTGTTACAGGTACAGAGAGGATTTGAAGTCTATCTTCCGCCACTTAGTGCGTTAGACTCGATCTCCGACCCTTTTCTCTCAAGCCCATTCAGATTTAACACATAAACTCACAGGATCAGTGAAAGGGCTGCTTGCTGGCAGCAGGGAGTCAGAGATGGAGTTATTGTCACGGTGGATTGATCTGTTTCTGATTTGTTTACTGATGTTTTCAGTTCCCTCTCTATATTGAGCTCAAGTGAATAATTGAACGACATGGTGTCAGAATCAAGGTTTTTATAAATCCTTCAGTTTGCTTCATACCGAGTCCATCCCGGTGCATTATCGACAACAAGGAAGAATTTCGCAGTTGGAGAATTATATATTTTCCTCTGTCGGATGATCTGGGCGTCGCTCCCGGAACAGAGTAAAGGCGGAAATGAAGAGGTTATTCTCGGGCTGATCTGTTTATTCCGCAGCTTTCCCAGAGGACGGAATCAGCGAGATTTCTGCACACACAGGACCTGAGTCCATTGCAACGCTTTAAGATCTGCCTCCCCCCGGCGCTCCCTATTCTCCAGACACAAAGCTGCCTGTTCCACCGGCGGGATCGGGCCGGGGATTCTCTCCGCACTTCCCATTGTAACATTCCCGGCCGCTTTCAGGGGATAGGATCAGAAATCAGCCGTTTCCCTCTGTCCCTGTGAAGCCTGTGTGAAGGAGTTGGTTGGTGATCTCCATGTTTCTGCTTTTCCACTGAGCTGAGATTTGCTCCGTTTTAAATTGCTGAACGGGGTCTGATTACCGCGGGTTATAGATAAGAGATTGAGAAATTTAAACTGTTCCTAAAATAGCGCCAGGATTCTGTGGCGGAAAATACAATAAACAGATTATAAAGTGTGAGATTGAAATAGTTTCCTGAACATTCAGGCGTTCCGTTATTTTGTATTTTTCCTGCACTGAAATTGGCGGGTTTTTCCAGTTTGAAAATGTGAACCAATCAAAACCTCCCATTTCTTCTCCCTGGCTCTCCGATTGGTTACGAATCTGATTGAAATGTGAGTGACCAATCAGAGCTCGAGTCTGGCTGCAGCCTCACAAACCGCTCACAATGATTATTAATAGAGATTAAACTGACGGAATCTGTATCTTCTCTCTCACCTGTACTTGAATTTTAAAATATACTTTGTTTCCACAGACAAATTATTGAAGGAAAGTGAATAAATGTGATGTCTCCTCCACGCAAGTTACAGGGAAGTGAGTCGCCAGCTCCTTCTCACGTTGTCTCTGACGGAGCTCAGACAGTAAGAAGTCTCACAACACCAGGTTAAAGTCCAACAGGTTTATTTGGCAGCACAAGCTTTTGGAGTCTCAGGCTCCTTCAGGTGAGTGAGAAGCTGTGTTCACAAACAGGGCACATACAGGCACAAACTCAATTTACAAGATAATGGTAAGAATGCGAGTCTTTACAGGTAATCAAGTCTTAAAATTACAGACAGTGTAAGTGGAGAGAGGGCCAAGCACTGGTTAAAGAGGTGTGTATTGTCTCCAGCCAGGACAGTTATTGATATTTTGCCCAGGCAAGTTGTGGGGGTTACAGGTAGTGTGACATGATTCCAAGGTCCCGGTTGAGGCCGTCCTCATGCGTGCGGAACTTGGCTATCAGTTTCTGCTCAGTGATTCTGCATTGTCATGTGTCGTGAAGGCCACCTTGGAGAATGCTTACTCGAAGATCAGAGGTTGAATGCCCATGACTGCTGAAGTGTACCCCGACAGGAAGGAAGCACTCCTGCCTGACGATTGTTGAGCGGTGTTCATTCATCCGTTGTCATAGTGTCTGCATAGTCTCTCCAATGTGCCATGCCTTGGGACATCCTTTCCTGCAGCGTGTCAGGTAGACAACATTGGCCAACTCGCAAGAATATGTACCGTGTACGTGGTGGATGGTGTTCTCATGTGAGATGATGGCATCAGTGTCAATGATCCGGCACATTTACCGAGGTTGCTGTGGCAGGGTTGTGTGGTGTCGTGGTCAATGTTCTCCTGAATGCTGGGTAATTTGCTGCAGACAATGGTCTGTTTGAGGTTATGCGATTGTTTGAAGGCGAGAAGTGAGGGTGTGGGGATGGCCTTGGCGAGATGTTCGTCTTCATTCTTGACATGTTGAAGGCTCCGGAGAAGATGTCGTAGCTTCTCCGCTCTGGGGAAGGATTGGACAATGAAGGGTACTCTGTCTATCGTGTCCTGTGTTTGTCTTCTGTGGCACATCGGAACTGTCGATCAATGAGTCGAGCACCATATCCTGTTGTTATGAGGGCATCTTTCAGCGTCTGTAGGTGTCTGTTGCAATACTCCTCATCTGAGCAGATCCTGTGTATGCAGAGGGCTTGTCCACAGAGGACGGCTTCTTTAACGTGTATAGGATGGAAGCTGGAGAAGTGGAGCATCATGAGGTTATCCACGTGCTTGCGGTACAGTGAAGTGCTGAGGTGACCGTCCTTGATGGAGATGCGTATGTCCAAGAATGCAACCAATTCCAGACACACAGACATCTTATTAGTTCAACGGTCTCAGAGAGCAGAAATAGTTGCAGACACATTTTCAATCCATCAATCAAACAGAGCAGGAGAGACAGACATTTTTGTCCATGTGACTCTAAATATCCTACCAGGATGGCCGAGTGGTTAAGCGGTTGGACTTAAGATCCAATGGACTTATGTCCGTGTGCATTTGAACCGCACTCCAATTAAATGGACTTTTAACACTACATTCTGCACCCTCTCCTTTTCTTCTGCTCTATGTGCTGTATGAACTGTCTGCTTTGTCTGTATAGCACGCAAGAAAACAATACTTTTCACTGTATACCAATGCATGTGACAATAATAAATCAAATCAAACCCAGTACCATTGATAGTGGGATCCATAAATCCAAGTCCAAATTGACTCCTGCCATCAGATCATCACAGTGTCAATCCCACAATAGAGCATCCTTAGCTCCAAATTAAATATATGATAAAACTGACACATGGAATCTCATTAAAAGTTACACAATGAACATTAATAATGTACTCTGAGATTCGACTTAAATACATCACGCAAATCAGGGGTTTTGAATTGATTGTACTAATGGCCACAGTGAATATTCACAAATACATTTGATACAAATCCAAATCTGAAATACATTCTCAGATTGAGGTATGATTTGATTTATTATCATCACATGTATTAGTAAATAGTGAAAAGTATTGTTTCTTGCGTGCTATACAGACAAAGCATACCATTCACAGAGAAGGATAGGAGAGAGTGCAGAATGCAGTGTTACAGTCATAGCTAGGGTGCTGAGGCCATCTCCACCGCCCCATATGGAACAGTGTGAGTGAGAGGAAACAAAGAGTAGTGGTTAATGGTTGTGTTTCAGACTGGAGGAAGGTTTCTAGTGGAGTTCCCCAGGGATCGGTTTTAGGAGCCCTGCTCTTCCTGATATATATTAATGACACACACCTTGGTGTACAGGACTCAAGCTCAACATTTCCATACGCCACCAATCTTGGAGGCATTGGCAACTGTGAGGAGGAAAGTGGGAAACTTCAATAAGACACGGGCAGCTTGGTGGAATGGGAGTGGTACAGTGGTTAGCACTGCTGCCTCACTGCGCCAGGGACCCGGGTTCGATTCCTGGCTTAGGTCACTGTCGATGCGAAGTCTACACAATCTCCCCATGTCTGCATAGGTTTCCTCTGGTCATTGGTCATGCTAAATGCTCTCTCAGTGTACCCAAACAGGCGCCAGAGTGCAGTGACTAGAGAGTTGTCAGTGTAACTTCATTGCAGTGTTAATGTAAGCCCTACTTGTGACACAAATAAATAAACTTTACAAGTGGCACTGGGAAATGTTCCAGCACAGATTGCCCTGTGCCTGGGCAAGTCAGTGTCCTGGATAGAGCACTTTCCGGGGCGCAGAGCATTGTTTTTATTAATTCATGTGATGGGGGCATCACTGGCTTGTTAGGCCATTTCAGAGGGCACTTAAGAGTCAACCACATTGCTGTGTGTCTGGAGTCACATGTAGGCCAGAACAGTAAATTTGGGCAGATTTGCTTGCCTAAAGGAGCATCAGTAAATGAAGTGGGTTGTCATGACGTGGTCATCATTAGATCTTAATTCCAGATTTTTTTAAGTTCAAATTGCACTCTCTGCTGTGGTAAAATTTGCTCCCATTGCATTACACTGGATCACTAGTCCAGTGACAATACCACTACACCATTACCTCCCCATGTGGGAACTGCGGCCGCCATGAGTGGATATTAGGAAGTGTTTTATCTCATGCTGATTGTCAGTGAGCTGAAACATGAACTCTGTTTCTCTCTTTGCAGATGCTACCTGACCTGTTGTGTATTCCAGAATTTTCACCTTGTTTCAAAATTCCAGTGGCCACATGATTTTACCAGTGAATTATTGTAGCTGTTGCTCAGAAAAATGAGGCCAGAAATGGACAAAGAATCCATTTGAACCAGGGTGGATGTTGGTTGTGAAAATTGGTGTCTCACTTTCTGTGAAGGTATGTTCTTGTTGGCTGGCTTTGAACTGGAGTGTTGATGGAAGAAAAGCTGATGGGTTTAACCCTGAGTACATTTGAGACCAGTCGGCCCCAAACATTTCTCATCAAGGTGTCCTGTACAGTAACAGAGACTGACAGAGACATTGCACACTCATATAAAATTAGTAATGGAAAGGGAATCAGTTCTGCACTCATATGCAGTGTCAAACGTAAGTTAATTCCACACTGAAATACTGAAACAGAGACTAAGAGAGTTAGTTCCACATTGACATCAAATCAGAACATATGAAGCAGGAGTAGCAGAAGGCAATTTGTTCTTTCGGGTTGCCCCACCATTCAGTAAGATCATGGTTGATGTGATTATGGCCTCAACTCCATTTTATTGCCTGCCCTATAACCCTTGTCTCTCTCGTAGATCAAAATTCTTCCTACCTTAGGATGGAATCTAATCAATGCCAAAAATTAAGGACACTTTGAGAGGAGAAATTCCTTCTCATCTCCATCTTAAGTGGGGCATACTTTATTTTTAAACTGTGTCCTGTAGTTCCAATTTTGCCCATAAATGGAAACATTCCTCTCAACATCTACCCTGTCCAGTCTCCTCAGATTCTTCCATGTTTCAATATGATCATCTCTCATTCTTCTCAACTTCTATGATATTAGCTTAACTTGATTAAACTTTCCTCATAAGATGACTCCTTCATCTTAGCAATCAACCAAGTGAATCTTCATTGCCTACAATACAAGTGTTTCCCTCTTTAAATCAGAGAAAGCATATAAACGTGTAGACTCAGCAATGCCATGTATTTGCAGCAACATTTCCCGACTTTTATACTCCACATATGTACTTATAATTACAGTTAGATCCTCTGTACTGTAACATTCTGCTGTCTCTTCCTCTAATTAAATAATGTTCTGCCTTCCAATTCTTCCCACTGAAGTGGAAAGCCTCACTCTTTCCTACATTGTATCCTACTTGCCAGATTTGTGTCCACTCACTTAACCTCTCTATATCCCCTTGCAGACTTTTTGTGTCCTCCTCACAACCTGCTTTCCCACTTACCTATATATTGCCTGAAAATTTGGTGTTGATCTGTCCCTTCATCTGGGTCATTAGTATAGATTGTAAATAGCTGAGAACCCAGCACTGATCCCTGTGGCTCTCTACTAGCAGCAGTTTGCTAAGCTGACAGTGACCCACTTCCATACAGTAACAGAGACTGACAGTTAATTGCATACATTATTAATAGATAGCTAGGGAGTTATTTCCACAATCACACAGTAACAGATTGAGAGAGAGTTAATTCCACATTCACACTCAGTAATAGTTTGAGAGGGAGTTAATTACACATACACAGTAATTGGTTGAGAGAGTGTCAATTTCACACTCTCACACTAACATATTGAGAGAGAGTTACATCCACACTCTCACACAGTAATAGATTGAGAGAGAATTAATTCCACACTCACACTCAGTAATCGATTGAGAGAGAGTTAATTCCACACACTCTCAGGAATCGATTGAGAGGGAGTTAATTCCACACTCGCACCTAGTAATAGATGTGAGTTAATTCCACCCTCTCACACAGTAATAGATTGAGAGAGTATTATTTGCACACTCGCACTCAGTAATAGATTGAGAGATAGTTAATTCCACACTCACACTCAGTAATAGATTGTGAGAGAGTTAATTCCACACTGACAGAGCAATAGATTGAGAGAGAGTTAATTCCACACTGGCAGAGCAATAGATTGAGAGAGAGTTAATTCCAAAATCACACAGTGATAGATTGCGAGAGCGTTAATTCAACACACACGCAGCAATCGATTGAGAGAGCTACTTCCACAATCACACAGAGGAATAGATTGAGAGAGAGTTAATTCCACACACACGCACACATGCACACACAGTCATAGGATAGAGTTAATTCCACACTCACATACAATAATAGATTGAGAGATTTAATTCTGCACAGTAATCGATAAAGTATTAGAAGAGAGTCATTTCCACACTCACACACAGTAATAGAGTGAGAGAGAGTTAATTCCACACTCTCACACTAATAGATTGAGAGTTAATTCCACACCCATACAGTAATAGATTGAGAGAGTTGATTCTTCACGCACACTCGCTGATAGATTGAGAGAGTATTCATTGCACACTTACACTGCTTCTAATGTGTTTACATCTTTCTTTCGATAAGGGGACCAGTACTGTATACAATCCTCCAGATGTGGTCTCACCTCGTCCTGTTCAAGTGAAGCATCAATTCCCTACAATTCCTCACATTAAGCAATAACATTCTATTTGCATTCCTAATTATTTGCTGTACATCTATATTAGCCTTTTCTGATTCATGGACGAGGAACCCAGAACCAGAGGGTTTTCACACAGAGTTGTGAGTGTCTGGAACGAGCTGCCAGAGGCAGTCGTAGAGGTGGGTACAATTTTGTCTTTTAAAAAGCATTTAGACAGTTACATGGGTAAGATTGGTATAAATTGGAATTGTAGGGAATTGGGGCGGCACGGTAGCACAGTGGTTAGCACTGCTGCTTCACAGCTCCAGGGACCTGGGTTCGATTCCTGGCTTGGGTCACTGTCTGTGTGGAGTTTGCACATTCTCCTCGTGTCTGCATGGGTTTCCTCTGGGTGCTCCGGTTTCCTCCCACAGTCCAATGATGTGCAGGTTAGGTTGATTGGCCATGCTAAAATTGCCGCTTCGCGTCACGAGATGCGTAGGTTAGAGGGATTAGCGGGTAAATATGTCGGGATAAGGGGGTAGGGCCGGGATGGGATTGTGGTCGGTGCAGACTCGATGGGCCAAATGGCCTCTTTCTGCACTATAGGGCTTCTATGATTCTGAAGGGATACAGGCCGAATGCAGGCAATTGAGACTAGCTTAGTGGTATAAACAGGGCAGCTTGGACAAGTTGGGCCAAAGAGCTGTTTCCATGCTGTAAACCTCTATGACTCCAAGGATCCTATCAGCCTTATTAATAACTGTTTCAACTTGCCTTGCCCGCAACAGAGCATTATACACTTGAAACCCAAGTTCTCTCTGCTCCTGTACTTCCCCTAAATGCTGCACCATAATGGGCATATTTTCTCCTCATGTTTCTTGTACCAAAATGCATTTCCTCACATTTTGCTGCATTGCAATTCATCTGCCAGGTGTCTGCCCATTTGGGCAACTTGTCAATGTCCCTCTAAAGTCACTCAGCATCATTCTCACAATTCACTATTCTCCCCAGCTTGGTATTGTATGCAAATCTTGCCCTTAACATCGATCTCTAAATGGTTTATATAAATCAGAAAAAGCAAGTGTCCCAACACTGATCCCTGGGGAACACCACTTTCAACTCGTCTCGAGTCTGAGAAATGCACATCTATACCCAACCTCTGTTTCCTATCTTTCAGCCAACTTCTAATCCATGCTGCCAAGGACCCATCAATCACAAACATTTCTAATTCGCTCACCAACCTGCCATGTGGCACCATATCAAATGCTTTCTGAAAGTCCAAATATACAACATCGACAGCACTACCCTCATCCAATGTCTGTGTCTCATCTTGCCAAACATGACCTGCCCTTGAGAAAATTATGTCATCTGCCGAGTATGAACTTATATTTCTCTGAGAGTATATATATATCTTATTTCATACTGTGGCCTCCATCTGTTTTCTCACTATTGATGTCCAGCTGAGAGGTCTGTAGTTTCCTGGGGTATCCTTTGCGCCTTTCCTGAAAAACAGCATTACATTTGCAATCCTCCAATCCCATGGGACTAATTCTGTGTTCAAAGAGGCCAGGAAGTTTCTGTCAATGGCTGCGCAATTTGCTCCCTCACCTCTCAGCAATCTACGATGCATCCAGTCTGGACCTGGTGACTTCTCTACTGAGAGTGCTGCCAGAGTTTTAGTGCCTCTTCTTTATCTATCACTATACTGTTCAGTTACTGAGCACCCATATTTTCAACAAGGCCATTGTCACATTGTTTAATTTTGTAAAGACAGAAGCACCGTACTCATTTAGTATCTCTGCCATACCCTCTGCTTCAGTGACCAGTTTACCCTGCTCGTCCCTTATGAGCCCCACTTTATCCTTCACTAACCTTTTCACATGTATATGTTTGAAGAACATTTTACTATTTGTTTTAGCGCAGCCTGCTATCCTTTCCTCATGCTCCCTCTTAGCCTCCCTTATTAAAGCCTTAGCCTCTCTCCTGCATTTGAACTGTTTTTCCTGATTTCTATTGCTATTATTATTCCAGCATGCATCATATGTCTCTTTTTTCTTCCTTATTTTCTCATCAATATCCTTAGACTCCAGGATACTCTAGCTTTGGATGCTGTGTATTTATTTCTGGTGGCTATGTACCTGGCTGGCACCCTATTCATCTCAACTTTGAAAGTCTCAATTTTTCATCCACTGTTTCATCCTCGCAATTTGCCTCATTTGCCACATTTTGCCAATTCACATAACCTATCTGTTTCCTTTTGTAGCCTCTTTACGTACACTTTGCAATTAATTTCTTGTCAATCTTTATGCTGTCAGCAAATTTAACAACCGTATCTTCAGTCCCTTCATCAAAGTCATTTTTATAAATTGTAACAAGTTGTGGCCCTGGTACAGATACACCATTCGACATATCCTGCCACCCAGAAAAAGATGTGGAGATGCTGGCATTGGACTGGGGTAAACACAGTAAGAAGTCTAACAACACGAGGTTAAAGTCCAACAGGTTTATTTGGTAGCAAAAGCCACCAGCTTTCGGAACAGGCTGCCCCTTCGTCGTCGAATAGCTGTCAGGGTAACAGCCTGTAGTTCCCTGTTTTCTCTCTCCATCTCTTTTTGAATAAAGGTGTTACACTTTCTATATTTCATTCTAATGGAACATTCTCTGAACAATAAGAAGTCCCACATCACCAGGTTAAAGTCCAACAGGTTTATTTGGTAGCACAAGGTTTACTTAGTAGTAAAATAAACCTGTTGGACTTTAACCTGGTGTTGTAAGACTTCTTATTGTGCTTACCCCCCAGTCCAACCCCAGCATCTCCACATCACATTCTCTGAAGCCAGGGAATTTTGCAAAATTAAAACAAATGCATCAGCTATCTCATTAGCCACTGATTTCATGTCCTGAGTGTGAAGCCCATCCGGACGCAGGGATTTGTCAGCCTCCAGATCCGACAATTTGCTCAATACCACTTTCCCTGGTGATTGTAATTTTCCTGAGTTCCTCCCTCCCTTCCATTTGCTGATTTCCAGCTATTTTTGGGATGTTACTTGTGTCCTCTATAGTGAACACAAATGAAAACTACCTGTTCAATTCATTTGTCAATATCCTATTTTCCATTATCAATTCCCCAGATGCACTTTCGATAGAACCAATGCTCACTTTAACTCTTTTATTGTTTAAATACCTACAGAAACTCTGACTATCCACCTTCATGTTACTGGCTGCTTGTCATCTTCAGCTTGTTAATTTCCTGATAAACTCAGCTTTAACAATTGTTTGTGGACAATTCAACATTCCCACCATCCTCTATCAAGAAGCTTTCCCTGAAATTAAATAAGGGGATCAGGGATTATGGGGAAAAGGCAGAACAATGGGGATGAGAAAAATATCAGCTATGCTTCATTGGCAGAGCAGACTCAAACGGCCGAGTGGCCGAATTCTTATTTCTTATGTCTTATGGTCTAAATTATCCCTGAAATGTCTCATCTCATTTTACGGTGAGGTTCCCCCATTCAGAGCTAACAGTTTATCTCTCTGCACCCTATCAAATCATTCATTGTAAACATCTCACTCACATCACCACTTAATCTTCCATGTTCAGGTTATTACAGGACTAGTCTTTGCAATCTGTCCTCATCATTTGAGTCTGGCATCACTGGTCAAATTCTGCTGCTCCCACTCCAAGGCCAATCTAACCTTCCTGGGATGAACACAGTGATCTAAATGGGGTCTGAACAGAGTTTTCTGCAACTGTAACACAAATTCCAATCCTTCAGAGACTATTAGCTTTATTACTTTACCTACCAGTTAATGATGTTTGTACACTGGAGAGGTGATGGCCGAGTGGTATTATCACTATGCTATTAATCCAGAAACTCAGCTAATGTTCTGGGGACCCGGGTTCGAATCCTGCCACAGCAGTTGATGGAATTTAAATTTGATAAAAAATATCTGGAATTAAGAATCTACTGATTACCGTGAGGCAATTGTCGATTGTCAGAAAATCGTATCTGGTTCACTTGAGGGAGGAAGTCTGCCGTCCTTACCCGGTATGGCCTTCATGTGACTCCAGAGCCACAGCACTGTGGTTGACTCAACTGTCCTCTGAACAAGGGCAACTCAGGATGTGCATTAAATGCTGGCCAGCCAGCGGTGCCCATGTCCCAAAATGATTTTTTTAAAAACACGGCCCTCTGTTCGTCTACAGTTTCCTGCATCTCGCCACAAACATAACCACTCTGCTCTATTACATCACAAGGACGTTTCAAACTAAATGTGTTCCCAAGGATAATCTGTTTCTGTCACTATGAACTTTTCTCGTTGTTCTTTCAGCCGGTGTAAATCCAGAGAATGGAAGGGATGGAGGGAAAAATCTTTCCCGAATCCTATTTGGTCATCATTCCAATAACATTTGGGTGAGGAAATCTAATCGTCAGTCTCTGTGAAAAGCTGTATCCGGCACCTTCCTATTCGATGGTTAGAATGCAAAATGGAATAACTTCCACTGCTGTTTGTGTCTCCTGTCCTGTAAACCAAACATTAACCCAGAATTCACTCAGCTGCCTTCGCTTTGTGCTGAAAGCTGTTATTATTCTGTTATTTTCACAGCCCCTAAATGACCTCATTCGCGGCTATTTTTCGCGGTAACGGTCCCTTCTCTCAATTCCTGAAATGTTCGTTGATTCATCATTTTATTCACAGTAATTCCCCGCAGGGTAACAGTCCGGAGTGGGATTATTACAGAGGAGAATAAGGACAGTGTGAGGACTCGATCCGGCTCCCTGTTTTCAGTGAAGGACACTGGGTTCTGATTGAAGACTAAACGGAGTGTTTTCCTTCTGGGAATGCTGTGAACAGGGATTGATTCCCGCCCGGGACAGTTAGAAAGCGACAAGAGAATGAAGCACATTGATAGAAAATGTTAAAGTCGCGCCTCCGATTGGTGACGGGAAGAGCTGAATAAAAGCAAATCAATAGAAGGGATTTGAAATCTCTGACTAAGGGCGACATTGATTTGAATTCGCTCCTTTCCCACAATGAAATTGGCGGCTTTTGGAAATGGACAAATTCTCTGCTTCTGCCGGTTGTTGTGGGGAAATCCCGCCCTCTTCTGTTTCCAGTGAGCTGATTGGTGAAGAATATAGGCAAATGAGGTGAATAGAGCAGCGGCCAATCAGAGGAGCTGTCAGTTTATAAGAACAGTCAATGCTGGAGAAATTGCTGATTCTTTGTGAAAGTGTTTGTGAGATTGTGCAAATGTCTGGAAGAGGAAAGAGCGGCGGGAAAGCTCGGGCCAAGGCCAAGTCTCGCTCCTCCCGGGCTGGACTGCAGTTCCCGGTGGGCCGTGTTCACAGGCTCCTGAGAAAGGGCAACTATGCTGAGCGTGTGGGTGCCGGAGCCCCGGTCTATCTGGCTGCTGTGCTCGAGTATCTGACCGCTGAAATCCTGGAGCTGGCCGGGAACGCGGCCCGGGACAACAAGAAGACCCGCATCATCCCCAGACACCTGCAGCTGGCCGTCCGCAACGACGAGGAGCTCAACAAGCTGCTGGGAGGGGTGACCATCGCTCAGGGCGGGGTGCTGCCTAATATCCAGGCCGTGCTGCTGCCCAAGAAAAGCAGCGCTGGGACCGCGAAGAGCAAGTGAAGCGACCATTCTTTAATCTGATAACCCAAAGGCTCTTTTCAGAGCCACTCACTTTATCTGAAAAAGGGCGAGCTGGTGTCTATCGGTCAGTTTCTGCACTGCTATTCACAGCACAGCTGTTTCCCGCTTTGTTCTATCAATCCGTACGATTGACACATACAGTATTTTAATACAAGTTGCTGCTGTTTATCGGGGAAACAATCCCAGTGAACTAAAATGATCCAATTTCCAATATAATTGCTTTAAAATGTGATAGTCTGCGAGGACATTCATCTGCAACCCATCGGTTTTCAGAGCCAGTCATTGTATCTGGAAAAGTGTTAATTATTGTCTATGCGAATGTGCAAGCGTTTCTGCAATGGTTATATCGGTGTGAGTGGGTTACTGTTTGAGATGCTTCCTGACTGTTGAAAATTGCGTCACTCACGCCGCGACTCGAAACATGAGGACAAAGTGGATTTGGGGAATTATTCCTCGGAAACTGAAATGATCGCAGGTTTAATAAAACCACTTTAAAATTAAACTGCAGTAGAATTGTTACCGGCATCGTTTTTAACTCATCAAAGGATTGGAGATATGATTTACCTCAATGCAACGGAGAGTTACTTATAACATTAAGAGGTTTCAGTACTGGAGTCCTGGGAATATTCTGTCCTGGGAATTGAAACACGAGAATCGTTAACAGGAGATCGCAGCTCTTTCATTTGCCGATTTGGTGGCTCTTAAAAGAGCCGTTGTTGTACTTGGTGCTGAGGCCGGGGTTTAGGCGCGTTCCCCGCGGATGCGACGGGCCAGCTGGATGTCTTTGGGCATGATGGTGACTCGCTTGGCGTGGATGGCGCACAGGTTGGTGTCCTCAAAGAGCCCCACCAGGTAAGCCTCGCTGGCCTCCTGCAGGGCCATGACGGCCGAGCTCTGGAAGCGCAGGTCTGTCTTGAAGTCCTGAGCGATCTCTCGCACCAGGCGCTGGAAGGGCAGTTTGCGGATCAGCAGCTCGGTGGATTTCTGGTAGCGGCGGATCTCCCTCAGAGCCACAGTGCCGGGTCTGTAGCGATGAGGCTTCTTCACTCCGCCCGTGGCTGGAGCGCTCTTCCGGGCCGCTTTGGTAGCCAGCTGTTTGCGAGGAGCTTTCCCTCCGGTCGATTTGCGCGCTGTCTGCTTGGTCCTGGCCATTTTCTGAGCGGAATCAGCACAATCTGAGACACAAACTGTTAATACAGAGTCTGCGCTGCATCCGCCTTTTTAAACTCTGTGAGGAACCGCCCCCAGCGGGAATTGGCCCAGGAAGTTTCAATCAAACTCTGACCAGGGAATTAATGTCTGTAACTCAGGTTCTGATTGGTTCAGTTGTTTTGTTAACCGCGCCTTTCAGAAATTGGGCAGTTTTCGATGCAGGAAATAGCCGTCTGTATAAAAGACTTTATCCCGTCCTTATTAAAACAAACATTACTCGAAATATTGAAGATTTGAAGTCTATCTCCCTGCACTTAGCGCTTTAGACCCTTTCCCCGCTCTCTGGGCTGTTCATTCCCAGAATCTCCCGCTGTTCCACTCGATCCCTGTCCCTTTCCTCTCCAGCCCATTCAGATTTCCCCTCTCCTGTCGTTTGTAACATTCGCTGCCGTTTTCGGGGGCAAGGATCAGAAATCAGTCGCTTCTCTGTGTCTCCCTGAAGCCGGTGTGAAAGGGGTTGAGTCTGTTGTTTGTTACAGAGTGACTTCATATTTGTCCCGTTTGACATTACTGAATGGAGTCGTTTGCTGCCCGTGGCGGACAAATGTTCACAAATGAAACCTCTTTGTAAAATAATCTTATAGCAGAATATTAATTGAGAATCTATTTTTAATAAGTTAAAAATTTGTCTCAATTCCCTTTCCCGCGCTGAAATTGGCGGCATTTCCCCCCAATTCAAAATATCTGCCGGTTGACAGTTGAAGCCAATGATTGGTTCAATGTTCACATTCGATGCTCTGCGATTGGTTCAGAGCTGCGAATGCGGAGAGGATGGCCAATCAGAAGCAGGCTGGGGTTGGAGCGGCTCAAACTGCGGGAATTGCGGGTTTGTGAATGACTGAGCGGAAACTGATCAGTTTCACAAAGCGTCAGTTTCAGTGCAGGAAACAACCGTCTGGGGCAAATAGCATCACAACTGGGACTGGTTCCAGTGAACGATTCACCGGCTGCTGCTACTAAACTCCGCTATTCCAGAGAAAGCTTTTATAAACTCTATCCAAACACTGAGTGATTAAACAGGAGTGATGTGGCGTTTCACTGAGGGCACATGTCAACTGGGGGCTGCTCAGACAATCCTCTTAAAAATTTCAAAAACAATTCCTATCGCCGCTCCAAATGAAATGTTAAATTCGGTGATTCCCGCACTGTAACCTAAACAAAACAAACATGCATCTCAAACACTGAACAGCCTGCCCCAGCTGCCGTTCCCAGGTCACTGCTCTCTCTGTGAAGCGGTGAGTGGCTCTGAAAAGAGCCTTTGTGTGTCCGGGAGAAAGGATCGAGTTGTTCAGCCGCCGAATCCATAGAGAGTGCGGCCCTGGCGTTTCAGAGCGTACACCACATCCATGGCAGTGACCGTCTTGCGCTTGGCGTGTTCAGTGTAGGTGACCGCATCCCTGATCACATTCTCCAGGAAAACCTTCAGCACCCCGCGAGTCTCCTCATAGATCAAACCCGAGATCCGCTTGACACCGCCACGGCGAGCCAGGCGGCGGATTGCTGGCTTGGTGATGCCCTGGATATTATCACGGAGCACTTTGCGGTGCCGCTTTGCGCCGCCTTTACCCAGTCCTTTGCCTCCTTTCCCTCTGCCAGACATGATGATTCTTCACTCAGATCTCTGCACAATATGAGAGAGGAACTCTTTCAGGCTCCTTTTATACAGCCCTTATCGGCCTGTGGAGGCCGAGACGTTGAGCGTCTTCAAGACAGAACTTGATAAATTCTTGATTTCTCGAGGAATTAAGGGCTATGGGGAGAGAGCGGGTAAATGGAGTTGAAATCAACCATGATTGAATGGTGGAGTGGACTCGATGGGCCGAATGGCCTTACTTCCGCTCCTATGTCTTATGGTCTTATGGACTGAGAAAGGCGGAGTGAGAGCGGAGAGGGGAGGAGACAGAGTGAAGATTAAACGCAGAGCGGGAGGGAGGAGAGAGCCGGACTGACACACACACACAGAACGGCCCCTGATCTTTCAGCTCCACCTCCAGTTTCTGCAACCGCCAATTTCAACCCGTTTAATAACAATGGAAGCGAAACACAGCTCCCCACATAAACCCTTCCAGAGCCACCCTTCACACTCAAGAGTTTCCACAAACCTGGAGCTTTGAAATATGGAATCAAAACAGAAAATGCTGCAAATAATCAGCAGCTCCGGCAGCTTTTGTGAAGAGGGAGTTAACGAGTCGGTTCGTGACTTTTTGCTTTTGTGTTTGGCCCCGTTATGATTCCCAGTCAGTAATATTCCGACTTAAACACAGCAAGAATCGAGGAAGAATCTCCCTCAGGAACATCCTCACCCACATCCGCTTCCAGCTGTTTACAAATACCTTATTGCAGCTGTTTGGGGAAATCTCCTGAGTTAAAATTGAAGTTGGAAAGCGGTATTTAGCCGCCAGTGTTACTGTCTCACACTGAATCTACCAGACATCTTTATTATGAGAGAAAGTGGCGATTGAACAAATGTGAAATTCAAATGAAATTCAGCCTCTACTCTGTTTTGCTTTAGTCTGAATTTGAAATGATCTCTATTGAGAATGAGCCGGGCCGCGGGACAGGAATCATTTTCTTGCGGGATCAGCTCTTTCCTGAGAGATGTGGGTGGCTCTGAGAAGAGCCTTTGGGTTCAGAGGTTTACAATTTGCTCGGGTTGTTTCACTTCTTTCCTGGCGCTTTCTTCGCTTTTGCTGCTTTCACTTTGGGTTTGGCCTTGGATTTAGTCACTTTTTTGACAGACTTTCCGCCCGTCACCTTCTTCACAGGAGACTTTTTCTTCAGGGCTGCTTTCTTCACCGCCTTTTTTGGAGTTGCCGCCTTCTTGCTGCTTGTTTTCTTCGCTGTTGATTTCTTCACTGGAGTTTTCTTTGCTGCGGGTTTCTTGGCTGCTGCTTTCTTTGTTGTCACCTTCTTGGCCGCTGTTTTCTTTACTAAAGGTTTCTTGGCTGTTGGTGTCTTCACCTTCTTTCCCATTTTCCCCGGGTTTTCCTTCTTAGCGAGTTTGAAGGAGCCGGAGGCGCCCTGTCCCTTTATCTGCACCAGAGACCCTGTCTCCACCTTCCTCTTGATCGTTAACCTGATCTGGGAGACGCGCTTCCCCACATCCACTCCGCTGCCAGCCAAAGCTTTCTTTATCGCGGCCAGGGACATCCCATTGCGATCGCTGCAACCCGCCACAACATTGAGGATCTGCTCGCCTAACTTGGGACCGGCTGCCGCAGGTCGGGGAGCCGCCTTCTTCTTCCTGGGAGACTTCACTTGAGCGGGAGCGGCTGGAGGAGCCGTTTCGGCGGCTGCACTTTCAGTCATATCCGAGAGTGTGTGGAAAATCTGTGTGAGTCAGAACTGGATCCGAAATGAACCCAGTGGTGGCGGCACAGAGCAACTTAAAGGCAGAGAGCGGACGGAGCAGAGACAAGCTGCTGTCAGCTCCCGGCTCCTCCAGCCTCTCTGTGTTTCTCTCTCCTCACAAACTCTCCCATTGCAATGAAATTCCGCCTCTCCAGAGATCCAGCTCACATCCTTCATGTCTCTGACACACGAATGTTTGCTGTTGAAAAGGTTTCACTCGAACTGAGGACTCCATTTTCCACTGAAACCCGTTTTACTGCTGCACTGATCGCGCTCTCACACGCGATAGCTGACATGTTCTCTACTTTTCCACTGAAATCTTGAATTTAGCGAAACAATTGCCTTGAAATCTCACTTTGGGGCTCAGCAGGGGGATTGGGGGGAATCATTGATTGAAAATCGTTTTATTTAACACAAGAGAGACTCGGAGATCTCATGATCAGAACAGACACACAAACACAGCTGGATTAGTCTGAACCGCCCGCTCCTTTCATACACTCTCTCTTACACAATATTCACACCTACACATTCACAGGACAAAACATTTACCAACTGTAAGGTCCCAGGACGGAATTTCTCCTCCTTCCGGCCTTTGCTTCGGATTCCAGGGGGTTAGTTATAGTTTTTCACCTCAGTAACTGTTAAACACTCTGAAGCCCGCTCCCTGCAGATTGCCTTTGAATTCATTCATGGAATGTGGGTGTCGCTGTCTGGGTCAGCATTTATTGCCCATCCCTAATTGACCTTGGGAAGGTGGTGATGAGCTGCCTTCTGGAACCGCTGCAGTCCATGTGGTGCAGGACCACATCTGTTAACCAGATTCCGTGGCCAGAGCTAATCATAGCTGGGGGGTTTTCAGTTATTATAGTGATTGCAGACATCATTGTGTCTTTCGGGTGAAAATACAAATTATCTGCTCTCGGAGTCTCTAGATTTCCTGTTTTATTTGTTTCTTCTGCACTGACAGGTAACAGTAAATCACAACCTCAACAACCAGTGACAGCCAGTTAAATAATCATCCCCCACTCGCTGAAAGTGAAGTTTCTGATAGTGATGGACAGTTTCCGACCATCCTCCGATTGGGCCTGAGGAAACCAGATTCACTGTCAAAGCTGAACTTTGTTACAGAAGGGGTGGAAGAGCCAGGTGAGCGATGGTGGTGGAGTGGTGACTGTGCGAGCATTTGACCAAGAGTCAGTTCCTGACCATCACAGTGGTGATTTATTTAATTAACTATCGCAGGTCACAACAGCAGGTGGGCATTCCTAAAATAAAATTCACTAAAGATTCTCACCATCACTGTGGTTCTAATGGAAAATCCAGCTTCAATTTACTTTGTGGAAACTTTGTTAAAATGAAAGAACAGGCCTCAAAACTAATCAATGAGTTCTCAGTCAGAAACAATAGTGAAAAGGTGGCTGAAACTGTCCAGAAAAACGAGAAAAGCCAAGTTCAGTTTACAAACTGTGCCATGGACACACCAAAAGACACTAATAATTGCTGTTTGAGTGGCAGGTTGAGAGCATGGTTAATAAAGTATTTGGTTTTGTGAGCTTTATACGTAGGGACATCAAGTACAAGAGCAAGCAGGTTATGGGAAACCTGTATAAAACACTGATTTGGCCTCAGTTGGAGTATTTGACTCTGATCTGGACAGCAGTCGTTGGAAAGGATGTGAAGGCATTGGAGAGGGTGCAATAAATCTCTGGGCATGGGTCCAGGGATGAGGAAGTCCAGTTACATCGGTAGATTGAGAATTTGGGTCTGTTCTCTTTGACGAAGAGAAGGTTGAGAGGAGATTTGATAGAAGTGTTCAGAATTGTGAAAGGAGTAAAAGATTCTGTGCTGGGACCTTACAGTTGGTAAAAGTTTTGTCCTGTGAATGTGTAGGTGTGAATATTGTGGAAGAGAGAGTGTATGAAAGGAGCGGGCGGGTCAGACTAATCCAACTGTGTTTGTGTGTCTGTTCTGATCATGTGGAGGGAATTGGAAGGAGCTGATAGGGAGAAGCTGTCATGTCCCAATCTTCCTCTGTCAGGAAGTGTTCCCCAAACTGAATGGACAGGGCACTTTCCCGGTTACACTTCTCCGGCAATGCTAAATATTCTGAGTATTTGTTTTAATGTGAAACATTTAAGATAATTATACAAACACAATAAATTGTTGAGAGTAAAGAAGAAACATTAAAAATGAAAATTCATGTTGACGTCTCTCTGCTGAACTTTTAGTCTTTCCAGTCTGGGCCAGTGGTCTGATTAATCCGATGGTGCTTTTCCCAGTCGCCTGTGTAACGTGGCTTGAATCCCGGCCTTCCAGGTTTTGAACTGCATAGCGGAGCATTTGAGAAAGTATTGGGGCTGAATGGCCTCATCTAGCTCTAGTCTTCCTTCCGTCTGGTGAGCTGATCTGACATCCAACCCAGAGTGGAAATGCTGCATAGATTATCTTAAAAATGGTCTCTAAGCTGAGGGAGTGACTGTAAATCTCGTCAACACTTCCATCCTGACTAATTTCCTCCACTTCAAACCGTCCATCAATGTCAGAAGGAGTCAGAACTGGAGTAGGAGACTCCACCAATGATTGAGGTCCCATCTTTGACCACTCGAGCATCCTGCCTTGCCTCACACCTTCTCTGTTCTCCAGCAGCGGTGATGTTCCAGGGTCTTGGCTGCTCTGAATGGCCTGTTTGAGGGTCTCCTTGCTCCAAAGCAGATGACTTTTGATGTCTGCCAGCAAGTTGTAGAGATTTGGCTCCTCCTCATCTCCATCTCCAACTAGGACAGCACGGTAGCACAGTGGTTAGCACTGCTGCTTCACAGCTCCAGGGTCCCGGGTTCGATGCTCGGGTCACTGTCTGTGTGGAGTTTGCACATTCTCCACGTGTCTGCGTGGGTTTCCTCCGGGTGCTCCGCTTTCCTCCCACAGTCCAAAGATGTGCAGGTTAGGTTGATTGGCCAGGTTAAACATTGCCCCTTAGTGTCCTGAGATGCGTAGGTTAGAGGGATTAGTGGGTAAATATGTGGGGGTAGGGCCTGGGTGGGATTGTGGTCGGTGCAGACTCGATGGGCCGAATGGCCTCCTTCTGCACTGTAGGGTTTCTATGGTTTCTATGAACTTCAGACCAGTCGGGAACTTCCATCTTCCAAGCTTCTCGGGGCTGGTTGAACAGAAACAACAATAATTAAGGATTTTGCGGAGTTGTTACATTCGAGCAGATTTCCCCCTGGGGCATTTCATTAAACACCGGCTTTTTCACTTCATTATCAACTGCAGGAATGGCAATGGAATGTATTGGTCCATTTATCCTCACATAGGAGTTGGTTCGTCATGTTGAAGTTGTACAAGACATTGGTAAGGCCCCACTAGGAATACTGTGTACAGTTCTGGTCACACTGTTATAGAAAGGATATTATTAAATGAGAAAGACTGCAGAAAAGATTTACTATGATGCTACCGGGACTTGATGGTTTGAGTTATAAGGAGAGGATGAATAGTCTGGGACTTTTTGTCTGGAGCGTAGGAGTCTTAGGGATGATCTTATAGAGGTTATAAAATAATGAGGACCACAGATGAGGAAGATAGTCAACATCTTTTCCCAAAGTTAGGGGAGTCTAAAAGTGGGGGACACAGGTTTAAGGTGAGAGGGGAGAAACACAAAAGGGGCCAGAGGGGCAATTTTTTCACACAGAGGGTGGTGAGTGTCTGTAACGAGCTGCCAGAGGTAGTAGTAGAAGCGGTTACAATTTTGTCTTTTAAAAAGCATTTCGATAGTTGCATGGGTAAGATTGGTATAGAGGGATATGGGCCAAACGCAGGCAATTGGGAATAGCTTATTGGTAAAAACTGGACGACACGGATTAGTTGGGCTGAAGGGCCTGTTTCCAGCTGTGAATGTCTGTGACTGTATGACTATGACTCTAGCCCTAACTGGAAATGATGCAGGTTGTCACTGTCATTGCTGTAAGTGGGATGGGGACAATGCTCACTCACAGCATCTGTATTCCATCTGAACAGCTGGCAGGTAGAACACAAAATCAATGGTAAACATTCTGTCAGCATCCAGTGAAACTGGGTAACTGTGGTAACGGGTCAGTACATTGACAACACAGGACTCTGTGACAATACCTTCATCCCCAACAGGGTGATGTCACCAGGATCCACAATTCCCCCAGTTTGGAGATTCCAGTCAGGAAGCAAGGAGCAAAGTGTAAGACACCAGAGAAAAGACAAAAGATTTTCATTTCTATCGAACCAATCATCATCTCTGGAGTTCCCAAAGGACAGTCAATGAATGACTTCTTTAAGAAGTCATAGAGTCAGAGAATTTTACAGCACAGAAAGAGGCCATTCGGCCCCTCGTGTATGCACCGGCCATCAGCACCGATCTATTCTAATCCCATCCCGATCTGGATGAGGGAACCAAACGTAACATTTCCACGTTTGCTGACAACACAAAACTGGGCGGAATTGTGAGTAGGATGTAAGGAGGCTTCAAGGTGATTTAGACAAGTTGAGTGAGTCAACAAACACATGGTAGATGCAGCACAACGCGGCTAAATATGAAGTTATACACTTTGGTGTGAAAAACAGAAAGGACAGGATGAGAGGAGATCTGATTGAAAAATATACAATTCTAACAGGGCTGGACAGACTAGCTGCAGGAAGGATGTTTTCCTTGGTTGGGGAATGTAGAACAAGGGGACACAGTCTTAGGATATGGAGTACACCATTTAGAAATGAGATGAGGAGAGATTTCTTCACTTAGAGGGTGGTGAACCTGTGGAATTCTCTACCTCAGAAGCTGTGGCGACCAAGTCACTGCATATATTCAAGAAGGAGAGAGATAAATTTTTAGATTTTAATGGCATCAAGGGGTATTGGGAAAAGCTGAGAATATGGAATTGAGATATAGGATCAGACATGATCACATTGAATGATGGAACAGGCTCGAAGGGCTGAATGGCCGACTCCTGTTCCAAGTTTCTATGTTTCCAAGTTCTGATGAAAGGTCACAGACCTGAAAAACTAACTCTGTTTCTCTCTGTAAACAGATGCTGCACAATCTGCTGAGCTTTCTTTTCTGTTTCATTTCAGATTTCCAGCGTCTGAACTGAACCCAGCCAGAGTCAGCACCTTCAGGAGAGAGAGAGAGGGGAACCAGTGAGTGTAGAACTGAACACAGCCAGAGTCAGCACCTTCAGGAGAGAGAGAGAGAGGAATCAGTGAGTGTAGAACTGAACACAGCCAGAGTCAGCACCTTCAGGAGAGAGAGAGAGAGGAATCAGTGAGTGTAGAACTGAACACAGCCAGAGTCAGCACCTTCAGGAGAGAGAGAGGAACCAGTGAGTGTAGAACTGAACCCAGCCAGAGTCAGCACCTTCAGGAGAGAGAGAGAGAGAGGAATCAGTGAGTGTGGAACTGAACCCAGCCAGAGTCAGCACCTTCAGGAGAGAGAGAGAGAGAGAGAGGGAGGAACCAGTGAGTGTGGAACTGAACCCAGCCAGAGTCAGCACCTTCAGGAGAGAGAGGAACCAGTGAGTGTAGAACTGAACCCAGCCAGAGTCAGCACTTTCAGGAGAGAGAGAGAGAGAGAGAGAGAGGAACCAGTGAGTATAGAACTGAACCCAGCCAGAGTCAGCACCTTCAGTAGAGAGCGAGGAACCAGTGAGTGTGGAACTGAACACAGCCAGAGTCAGCACCTTCAGGAGAGAGCGAGGAACCAGTGAGTGTGGAACTGAACACAGCCAGAGTCAGCACCTTCAGGGGATAGAGAGGAACCAGTGAGTGTAGAACTGAACCCAGCCAGAGTCAGCACCTTCAGGGGATAGAGAGGTAATTAATTTAAGCCCTGTATTCAAAATCAGAGGTAGAGAGGATTTGATTTGATTTATTATTGTCACATGTATGAACATATTGTTTCTGCCCCCTATCCAGACAAAACATACCGTTCATAGAGAAGGAAATGAGAGAGTGTAGAATGTAGTGTTACAGGAAAGAGGGAACCAATGACCAGTGAGCCGAACGTCGGTCGTAGGGCAGTTGCTGGAGTCCATTATCAAGCGTTTGAAAAGCAGTGTTCTAATCAGATAAAGTCAGCATGGATTTACAAAAGGGAAATCATGCTTGACAAAACTACTGGAATTCTTTGAGGATGTAACTAGTAGAGTTGACCAGGGAGAACCGGTGGATGTGATTTATTTAGACTTTCAGAAGGCTTTGGACAAGGTCTTACATAACGTTTTTAAGTTATAAAGTTTAAAGTTTGTTTATTAGTGTCACAAGTAGGTTTACATTAACACTGCAATTAAGTTGTGAAAATCCCCCAGTCGCCATACTCTGCCACCTGTTCGGGTAGACCGAGAGAGAATTTAGCATGGCCAATGCAACTAACCAACATGTCTTTCAGACTGTGGGAGGAAACCAGAGCACCCAGAGGAAACCCACGCAGACATGGAGGGAACATGCAAACTCCACACAGACAGTGACCCAAGCCAGGAATCGAACCCGGCTCCCTGGTGCTGTGAGACAGCAGTGCCAACCACTGTGCCGCCCTGCTACTATGTAAAGTTAAAGTATATTGGATTGTGGGTTGCGTCTTGAGATGGATAGAAAGCTGGTTCACAGACAGGAAGCAAAGAGATGGCATAAATGGGTCTTTTTCCAATTGGAAGGCAGTGATTAGTGGGGTACCGCAGGGATCTGTGCTGGGACCCAAACTGTTCATATTATATATTAATGATTTGGACACAGGAACTAAATGTATTATCTCCAAATATGTAGATGATACAATATTGGGTGGGAGGGTGAGCTGTGAGCAGCATGCAGAGATCTTCCAGTGTGATTTGGACAGGCTGAGTGTGTGGGCATCTGCATGGCAGATGTAGTATAATGTGGATAAAATGCAGTGACCACTTCATTATCCACTTCAGTAGCAAAAATAGGAAGGCAGATTATTATTTGAAGGGGTGTAAATTAAGAGAGGTGGATACTCAGCGAGACCTCGGTGTCCTTGTGCATCAGTCAGTAAAATCATGTTGAAGCTGTACAGGACTTTGGTTTGGCCACATTTGGAGTATTGTGTACAATTCTGGTCGCCACACTTCCGGAAGGATGTTGATGCATTGGAAAGGGCGCAGAAGAGATTTTCCAGGATGTTGCCTGGTTTGGAGGAACCTTTTTGAAGAAAGGTTGAACAAACTTGGATTGTTTTCTTTGGAGCATCTGAGGATGAGGGGGGACCTGAGAGAGGTTTACAAGATTATAACAGGCTTGGATAGAGTGGATTGTCAGAGTCTTTTTCCCAGGTTACTCAGGACAAAGGTGAGAGTGAGAGAGGGAAAGTTTAAGAGATGTAAGGGGCACGGTTTTCAGACAGAGAGTGGTGAATGCCTGGAATGTGCTGCCAGAGGAAGTAGTAGAAACAGATTCTGTAACAACATTCAAAGGGCATCTGGATAGATACATGAATCAGCCGGGAACAGAGGGATATGGACCACGTCAAGGCAAGGAAATATTAGATTAGAGAAGTGTAATAAGTCTGTGGAGGCAGAAGTTCCTTCACCAAAATCCCTTTATTTACAACTCTAACAGCAGTACACAAAGTGCTAACAGTTAGCAGTCTACCTCCGGGGGTGTCAGAGGAACTGACACTCCCGGTTAAGTACAAGGCAAAGTTTCCCTGATTGGCCCATCAATTGGATCCTTAATCAGGGAACTCTTTTTTTCCCCAACCAAATCACAGAATCACAGAAACCCTACAGTGCAGAAGGAGGCCATTCGGCCCATCGAGTCTGCACCGACCACAATCCCACCCAGGCCCTACCCCCACATATTTACCCACTAATCCCTTTAACCTACGCATCTCAGGAGCAATTTTTAGCCTGGCCAATCAACCTAACCCGCACATCTTTGGACAAAATCAGATTAACTTAGGGGCAACCCAAAAGGGGCAGCTCCCTAAAAGGAGGGGAACCACCCGAACCAAGAAACAAAGCGGAAAGGAAACTTAAAACATCAAATTAAAATGTGATCAAAAGGGTCAATAATACACCCCCATTCCTGCGGTGCCCAGCAGGCATGGAAGGCATCAACACTGCCCTCGGACACCGCACACTCCCTTTCCAGGGACTCCCAGCCGCAAATGTAGCCGCAGTAGAGAGGCAGACAGTCAGGTTGGGCGACCCTGTTGATCGCTCGTTGGATAGATCTGTAGATGGCACGCTTTGCCAAGCCCAGGAGCAGGTTCACGAGGAGGTGCTCCTCCTTCCCCTCCGCACCAGGTGCCCGTAGATCAAGAGTGTGGGACTGAAGTGTAAACAAAACTTCAATAAAAGATTTTTGAGGGAACTGAAAAGTTTGTGCAGCCTAGAACATGAAACATAGACATGGTCCACAGACTCCACAGGATTGCAAAAAGGCACGCTTGGGAGCCTGTGAACCGTAAGGGTGGGAGGGTGAGCTGTGAGGAGGATGCAGAGATCCTCCAGCGTGATTTGGACAGGCTGAGTGTGTGGGCATCTGCACGGCAGATGTAGTATAATGTGGATAATATATACGGTGACCACTTCATTATCCACTACAGTAGCAAAAATAGGACGGCAGATTATTATTTGAAGGGGTGTAAATTGAGAGAGGTGGATACTCAGCGAGACCTCGGTGTCCTTGTGCATCAGTCAGTAAAATCATGTTGAAGCTGTATAAGACTTTGGTTAGGCCACATTTGGAGTATTGTGTACCATTCTGGTCGCCACACTTCCGCAAGGATGTTGATGCGTTGGAAAGGGTGCAGAAGAGATTTTCCAGGATGTTGCCTAGTTTGGAGAAAACAGCTCTGAAGAAAGGTTGAACAAACTTGGATTGTTTTTCTTTGGAGCATCGGAGGATGAGGGGGGACCCGAGAGAGGTTTACAAGATTATGACAGGCTTGGATAGAGTGGATTGTCAGAGTCTTTTCCCCAGGGTCAAAGGGTCAATTACTCGGGACAAAGGTGAGAGTGAGAGAGGGAAAGTTTAAAAGAGATGTAAGGGTCAAGTTTTTCAGATAGAGGGTAGTGAATGCCTGGAACGAGCTGCCGGAAGAGGTGGTGGAAGCAGATTCTATAACAACGTTCAAGAGGCATCTGGATAGGTACATGAATAGAGGGATGCAGCTTAATCCGTGACAGTCAGCACGGATTCGTGAAGGGTAAGTCTTGCCTCACAAATTTGATTGAATTCTTTGAGGAGGTAAGTAAGTGTGCAGATGAAGGTAGAGCAGTTGATGTCATATACATGGATTTTAGTAAGGCGTTTGATAAGGTTCCCCATGGTAGGCTCATGAAGAAAGTGAGGAGGTGTGGGATAGAGGGAAATTTGGCCGATTGGATAAGTAACTGGCTATCTCATAGAAGACAGAGGGTGGTGGTGGATGGAAAATTTTCAGACTGGAGACCTACCAGTGGTGTACCACAGGCATCAGTGCTGGGTCCTCTGCTTTTTGTGACTCTTATCAATGACTTAGAGGAGGGGACTGAAGGGTGGGTCAGTAAATTTGCTGATGACACCAAGATTGGTGGAGTAGTGGATGAGGTGGAGGGCTGTTGCAGGCTGCAGAGACATTGATAGGATGCAGAGCTGGGCTGAAAAATGGCAGATGGAGTTTAACACTGATAAGTGCGAGGTGATTCATTTTGGTAGAACAAATTTGAATGCGGATTACAGGGTCAACGGCAGGGTTCTGAGGAATGTGGAGGAACAGAGAGACCTTGGGTTTCATATCCACAGATCTCTAAAGGTTGCCACTCAAGTGGATAGAGCCATGAAGAAGGCCTATAGTGTGTTCGTGTTTATTAACAGGGGGTTTGAGTTTAAGAGCCGTTGGGTTATGCTGCAACTGTAGAGGACCTTGGTGAGACCATATTTGCAATATTGTGTGCAGTTCTGGTCACCTCACTATAAGAAGGATGTGGAAGCATTGGAGAGAGTGCAGAGGAGATTTACCGGGATGCTGCCTGGTTTGGAGGGTAGGTCTTATGAGGAAAGGTTGACGGAGCGAGGGCTTTTCTCTTTGGAGCGAAGGAGGATGAGAGGCGACTTAATACAGGTTTGTAAGATGATGATGGGGATAGATAGAGTGGACGTTCAGAGACTATTTCCTCGGGTGAATGTAGCTGTTACTAGGGGCATAACTATAAGGTTCATGGTGGGAGATATAGGAGGGATGTCCGAGGTAGGTTCTTTACTCAGAGAGTGGTTGGGGTCTGGAATGGACTGCCTGCTGTGATAGTGGAGTCGGACACTTTGGGAACTTTCAAGCGGTTATTGGATAGGCACATGGAGCACACCAGGATGATCGGGAGTGGGATTGCTTGATCTCGGTTTCAGACAAAGCTCGGCACAACATCAAGGGCTGAAGGGCCTGTACTGTGCTGTACTGTTCCATGGATTTGGACCACATCAAGGCAAGAAAATATTAGATAATAGAAGTGTAATAGGTCTGCGGAGGCAGAAGTCCCTTCACCAAAACCCCTTTTCTTACAACTCTAACAGCAGTACACCGAGTGCTAACAGTTCGCAGTCTACCTCCGGGGGTGTCAGAGGAACTGACACTCTCGGTTAAGTACAAGGCAAAGACTCCCTGATTGGCCCATCAATTGGATCCTGAATCAGGAAGTTCATGCTCCTATAGGCCAACCTCAATGGCCCAATTGAAGTCATCACAAGAGGCATCTGCATCGGCACAGACTTGGTGGGCACTTCCTGTGCTGCACTGTACTGTTCTTTGTTCAGTCTCTGAAAGTAAGCGCATAGGTACAGCAGACAACAAGACAGCAAATGGTATGTTGGCCTTGAGAGCGAGAGGATTTGTGTATAGGAATAGTGATGTTTTACTGCAATTGTATAGGACAACAATGAGGCCACACCTGGAGTATTGTGTGCAGTTTTGGTGTCCTTATCTGAGGAAGGATGTACTTGTTACAGGGGGAGTGCAGCAAAAGTTCACAGGCTGTTTCCTGGGATGGCCAGTGTGTCGTATGAGGGAAAATGAAGTCAGTTCGGATTATGTTCACTGGAGTTGAGAAGATTGACAGGGGTCTCATAGGAACTTATAAAATTCTAACAGGATTAGAAAGGGTAGATTCAGGAAGAATGTTACCGATGTCCTTCGTGTAAGGATAAGGGGTAAACCTTTAGGACTGAGGTGAGGAGAAATTTCTCCACCAGAGAGTGGTGAATCTGTGGAAATCACTCATGCAGAAAATAGCTGAGGCCAAAATGTGTGATGTCAAGAAGGAATTAAATGTAGCTCTTGGGGCGAAAGTGATCAAGGGATATGGGTGGAAGGTGGGATCAGGAAAGAGAATTTGATCAGCGATGATCATAATGAATGGTAGAGCAGGCTCAATGGGCCGAATGGCCTCCTCTTGCTTCTATTCGCTGTTTAAAGAAAACAAAGAAAAGTGCAGCACAAGAACAGGCCCTTCGGCCCTCCCAGCCTGTACCGAACATGATGCCCTTAAAAAAAAACCTCCTGCCATGACTCGGTCCGTATCTCTCTATTCCTTTGATATGATTTGATTTGATTTATTATTGTCACATTTATTAACATACCGTGAAAAGTATTGTTTCTTGTGCGCTATACAGACAAAACATACCGCTCATAGAGACGGAAACGAGAGAGTGCAGAATGTAGTGTTACAGTCATAGCTAGGGTGTAGAGAAAGATCAACTTAATGCAAGGTAGGGCAATTCAAAAGTCTGACAGCAACAGGGAAGAAGCTGTTCTTGAGTCAGTTAGTATGTGACCACAGACTTTTGTATCTTTTTCCCGAAAGAAGAAGGTGGAAGAGAGAATGTCCAGGGTGTGTGAGGTCCTTAATTATAATGACTGCTTTGCCAAGGCAGTGGGGAGTGTAGACAGACTCAATGGATGGGAGGCTGATTTGCGTGATGGATTGAGCAACATTCATGACCTTTTGTAGTTCCTTGCGGTCTTGGGCAGAGCAGGAGCCATACCAAGCTGTGATACAGCCAGAAAGAATACTTTCTATGGTGCATCTGTAAAAGCTGGTGAGAGTCGTAGCTGACATGCCAAATTTCCTTAGTGTTCTGAAAAAGTAGAGGCGTTGGTGGGCTTTCTTAACTATAGTGTTGACATGGGGGGACAAGGACAGGTTGTTGGTGATCTGGACACCTAAAAACTTGAAGCTCTCGACCCTACCTACTTGGTCCCCATTGATGTAGACTGGGGCATGTTCTCCTTTACACTTCCTTAAGTCGATGACGACCTCCTTTGTTTTGTTGACATTGAGGGAGAGATTATTGTTGCCTCCCTATTCATGTATCCATCCAGGTGTCTTTTACATGTTGCCAATGTGCCTGCTTCCACCACCTCCTGTGGCAGCCTGTTCCAGGCACCCACCACTCTCTGCGTGAAAAACCTCCCCCGAACATCTCCCTTAGATTTTTCCCCTCTCACCATAGAACCATAGAAAATTACAGCTCAGAAACAGGCCTTCTGGCCCTTCGTGTCTGTGCCGAACCATTTTTTGCCTAGTCCCACTGACCTGCACTTGGACCATATCCCTCCACACCCCTCTCATCCATGAACCCGTCCAAGTTTTTCTTAAATGTTAAAAGTGACCCCGCATTTACCACTTTATCCGGCAGCTCATTCCACACTCCCACCACTCTCTGCATGAAGAAGCCCCTCCCTAATATTCCCTTTAAACTTTTCTCCTTTCACCCTTAACCCATGCCCTCTGGTTTTTTTCTCCCCTAGCCTCAGCGGAAAAAGCCTGCTTGCATTCACTCTATCTATACCCATCAAAATCTTATACACCTCTATCAAATTTCCCCACAATCTTCTACGCTCCAGGGAATAAAGTCCCAACCTATTCAATCTCTCTCTGTAACTCAGCTTCTCAAGTCCCGGCAACATCCTTGTGAACCTTCTCTGCACTCTTTCAACCTTATTTACATCCTTCCTGGAACTAGGTGACCAAAACCGTACACAATTCTCCAAATTCGGCCTCACCAATGCCTTATATAAGCTTATCATTACACTCCAACTTTTATACTCGATACTCCGATTTATAAAGGCCAATGAACCAAAGGCACTCTTTACGACCCTATTCACCTGTGACGTCACTTTTAGGGAATTATGTACCTGTATTCCCAGATCCCTCTGTTCAACTGCACTCTTCAGAGTCCTACCATTTACCCTGTCCGTTCTACTTTGGTTTGTCCTTCCAATGTGCAATATCTCACACTTGTCTGCGTTAAATTCCATTTGCCATTTCTCAGCCCATTTTTCTAGTTGGTCCAAATCTCTCTGCAAGCTTTGAAAACCTTCCTCACTGTCCACTACACCTCCAATCTTTGTATCATCAGCAAACTTGCTGATCCAATTTACCACATTATCATCCAGATCATTGATATAGATGACAAACAACAATGGACCCAACACCGATCCCTGCGGCACACCACTAGTCACAGGCCTCCACTCGGAGAAGCAATCCTCCACAACCACTCTCTGGCTTCTTCCATTGAGCCAGTGTCTAATCCAATTTACTACCTCCCCATGTATACCTAGCAACTGAACCTTCCTAACTAACCTCCCATGAGGGACCTTGTCAAAGGCCTTGCTGAAATCCAGGTCGACAACATCCACCGCCTTCCCTTCATCCACTTTCCTGGTAACCTCCTCGAAAAACTCTAATAGATTGGTCAAACATGACTTACCACGCACAAAGCCATGTTGACTCTCCCTAATAAGTCCCTGTCTATCCAAATATTTGTCGATCCTATCCCTTATCACACCTTCCAATAACTTGCCCACCACCGACGTCAAACTTACTGGCCTATAATTTCCCAGATTTCTTTTGGAACCTTTTTTAAACAACGGAACAACATGAGCCACCCTCCAATCATCCGGCACCTCCCCCGTGAATACTGACATTTTAAATATGTCTGCCAGGGCCCCTGCAAGTTCAACACTAGCTTTCCTCAAGGTCCGTGGGAATACCCTGTCCGGTCCTGGGGATTTATCCACTCTGATTTGCCTCAAGACAGCAAGCACCTCCTCCCCGGTAATCTGTAAAGATTCCATGACCTCCCTACCTGTTTGCCCTATTTCCGTAGACTCCATGCCCGTTTCCTCAGTAAATACGGATGCAAAAAAACCATTTAGTATCTCCCCCATCACTTTTGGTTCCATACACAGTCTACCACTCTGGTCTTCAAGAGGACCAATTTTATCCCTCACTATCCTTTTGCTCCTAACATACCTATAGAAGCTCTTTGGATTTTCCTTCACTCTGTCTGCCAAAGCAACCTCATGTCTTCTTTTAGCCCTCCTGATTTCCCTCTTAAGTAGCTTCTTGCACTTTTTATACTCCTCGAGCATCTGATGTGTTCCTTGCTGCCTGTACATTTCATACTACTCTCTCTTCCTCTTAATCAGTGTTACAATCTCCCTCAAGAACCAAGGTTCCTTATTCCTATTTACTTTGCCTTTAATCCTGACAGGAACATACAAACTCTGAACTCTCAAAATGTATCCTTTGAAGGCCTCCCACTTTCCATTTACATTCTTACCAGAGAACAGCCTGTGCCAATCCACACTTCCCAGATCCCGTCTCATTTCATCAAATTTGGCCTTTTTCCAGTTCAGAACTTCAACCCAAGGACCAGATCTATCCTTATCCATGATCAGGTTGAAACTAATGGCATTATGATCACTGGATCCAAAGTGTTCCCTCACACTCACATCCATCACCTGCCCTAACTCATTTCCCAATAGGAGATCCAATATCGCAGCCTCTCTAGTTGGCACCTCTATATACTGATGTAGAAAATTCTCCTGAACGCATTTTACAAACTCTACCCCGTCAAAACATTTAACAGTATGCGAGTCCCAATCTATATGTGGAAAATTAAAATCCTCTACTATCACAACTTTGTGTTTCTTGCAGTTTCTTGCACCTTGAACATGTGGCCCATTGTAATTGACACTTCCACCCTGGGAGAAAGTCTCTGACTATCCACCCTGTCTATGCCTCTCACAATTTTGTAGACCTCTATCAGGTCTCCCCTCAGCCTCTGTGTTTTCAGTGAAAATAAGCCTCATTTGTCAAACCTCTCCTCATAGTCAACACACTCAAGACCAGGGAACATCTTTCTATATATGAGATAAAGGAACCAGAATGTGCAGAACTGAATGCACCCAGAGACATCACTTTCAGGGGAAGAGTGAGAAGAAGCAGTGGGTGTAGAACTGAACTCAGACAGAGTCAGCACCTTCAGGGGAGATGCATTAAATGAGTATAGGTACAGCAGATGACAGCATGGCTGGAGAGATGGTACAGGAGGGAGGGCTTTAGATTCCTGGGGCATTGGGACCATTTCTGGCTGAGCTGGGACCTGTACAAGTTGGATAAATTACATCTGAACAGGAATGGCACCAACATCCTCACGGGGAGCTTTGCTAAGTGCTGTTGGGATGGATTTAAACTAAATCGGCAAGGGGATGGGATCCTGACAGGTAGTGATAGAATCTTCAGGTTTGCAAAGTGGTCAGGGACAGGAGGGAGTGACTGCAGCTGAGGCAGTCACTAATCTAAAAGGGGCAAAGGGAAATGGGTGGTAGTTCTGGGGAGGGGATAATGTAATAGCTTTGTTAATATGAGATGGAATAAAGACAACAACAAGAAATGATCTTGGATCAGAAAATGTAGAATCCATATGGGTGAAGGGAAAAAATAACAAGGAGAGGAAGACACTGGTGGGAGTAGTCTATCAGCCCCCTGACAGTAGCTATACTGTAGGGCGGGGAATGAATCAGGAGATAATGAGGATATGAAACAAGGCAGTACATTAATCATGGCTGACTTTAATCGTCATGTGGATTCGGACAAGTTGGCAGAGGTAGCCATGAGGAAGAATTCAGAGTGTATTAGACACAGTTTCCAAGAAGAATACTTTATGGATCCAAGCAGAAACCAGGCCAGTTTGGATATTGTAATGTTAATGATACAGCTTTCATAAACAATCAGAGTAAAAGCTCCGCTCGGAAACAGTGACATTAACATGGTGGAATTTAGCATTCAGTTTTGAGTGCAAACTTGAGTCAGAGGAAACTGTGCTCAACTTAAATAAGGGTAATTGGAAAAGAATGAGAGCAGAGTTCGCTAGACTGGACTGCAAAAGATGTTTAGCAGAAAAGACGATCGCTCAGCAATGACATACGTTATGAAAATAGTTTATGACTCACAACAAAGATATATACCAGTGACAAACAAGGATTCTGGAAGGGAATAAATCAACCATGGTTAACCGAGGAAGTTAAAGATTGCATCAAACTGAAAGAAGAACATAGGATGTTTCATATATTAGTGGTAAGACAGAGCATTGGGGAAGTTTCAAAAACCAACGAATGATGACCAAAAAAATACTAACGTGGGCGAAGATGAACTACAAACGTAAATTAACAAGTAATTTAAAAAGAGACAGGAAGAGCTTCTTTAAATATATAAAAACGAAGAGAGAGGCTAAAGTGAACATAAGCTGCTGAGAGATTGAGACTGGGAAATAAAAGGAAATGGCAGAGGAGTGAAATACATAATCTGCGTCAGGATGGCCGAGTCGTCTAAGGTGCTTCGTTCAGGTCACTGTCTCATCTCGAGGCATGAATTCAAATTCCAGTCCTGACATTGTTTAGGGGAGGCAGTGGTGTCATGGGCCAGTGATCCACAGACTCTGGGTAATGCCCTAGGGACCCGCGTTCAAAATCCAACACAGCAGATGGTGAAATTTGAATTCAATATGAATCTGCAATTAAAAACCTAATTATCGCTCGTCATAAAACCCTATCTGGTTTACTAATGTCCATTAGGGAAGGAAATCTGCTGGGCAGGCGTGTGTTTGAATTGTCAAGTCTTGAGGTAACAAAAGCATGGATGAGGGTTTCAGGTACGGGTGAGTTGAGGTATTATCAACAATGTGTGACGTTACACAGCTGGTAAGAGGTGATCTTGGTGAAGGAACAGATATGTGGTCAGAATCTCATTTCCGAGTCTAATGAGGTGCCAAGATTATGAGGGTTTGTTTCAGCCTCGAACACTGACCAGTAGGAGAGATGGAGTCAGTGATTGGGAACAGAATTTGTGGTGGGAATATTGGTCTTCCAAATATTTAATTGGGGGAATTCTCTGCTTAGTCAGTAGCAGAGGTCGGAGAAGGTGTCTCATAATTTAATAACAGAGGATTGGTTGTGAGAGGTGATGGTGAGGTAGAGCTGGGTGTTATCAGCATACATGTGAAAGCTGTGTTTTTAGATAATGTCACTGAGGGGTCAGGTGTAGATGAAAAATAGGAGAGAGTCAAGGAAAGATCCTTGGGGGATTTGGGTGGTAACAGAATAGAAGTGGGAAGATAAACCATTGCAGGTGATATTCTGCATATGGCCAGAAAGATAAGATCGGAAGTGCAGTCTTACCCAGCTGAACAATCCCTGCTCATCCTTCACAACCTATCCACACCTTTGACATGGTTGACTGCACTATCCTGCTCCAATACCTTCCCACTGTCAGATCAGTGTTCACAGCAGATGAAGATGTTAATGTACCTGACATCCTGGGGAAACTAATGATGAATGAAGGGCTGGGCCTCAGTAAACGAGTGTAGAGAAGGCTGGAGTTCTCAATCATCTTCGTCTCGGGTGGCAACTCCTCCATCTCAATGTGTGTGGTGAGATCAGGCCATTCTGCTCAGTCAGGAACACCCAGACTGACTGCAAGAGAGGCTGAAATTAGAACCAAACAATGAGGGATATTCAATCAGAGTAACCAAGCCCCACCCCCAAAACAGAGCACAGGAAGATCCCAGTATCTCTCCCTGGCCTATGCAGTGTGAGGTCCTCTAACCCGGTGTGGCACTGAGCCCCACACACAGGGGAGAGGAAGATCCCAGTCTCTGTGCTGATTGGTCTGACTCCAGGGGGTTTGCAGCGCTGCCACTGCTGAGCCCGGGGATCTGCAGCGTGACATGTTTACACAGGAAGCCGCCATTGGAAACCCTGAGCTCAGGATTCACAGCCGGGCAGGACGGGATTCCCGCTGCCAAAACCCTTCCCCCATCCGGAGCCCCACCGCGGGCTCAGGATCCGGGCCCGGGGACTGAAGCCACTGGCGGGACATTTGCTGCCGCTCCGCGCGGTGTCTGATGGGCCTGTGACCGGCAGCTGGGAAAACCAATCGGAAATTGACGCATCGCGGTTATCCAATGGCCGCTCTGCGCCCACTGAGTGACAGCGACTTTATCCAATCAGTGAGCTCCATCTGGCCGAACAGCGGGAACACTGAAAATGACGCTGACAATTGTAACCAATCACAGTCCGCGCTGATGGAAAAACACGCCCCTCAATGCGATTGATATCTTCTTTAGCCAATCGCAATGCATTGACCAACTGGAATGCGCCGCGCCTGCGCCTTTCGCGCAGCGTCACTCAGAGCCCAGCGTCATTGCGTCATTCAATTTGATGAAACCAATGAGTGATGAGAGAGGTGGAGGCGGAAGAATCCTTAAAGTTGAACTGTTCAGATAATTATAGTTGTACAATTATAATTCGTTGATGGCAGTTAAAGCGGCAAAAGGACTGCGGAAAGTCAGAGGGTGCAAAAAGTGAAACCCACGGGAAAGATAGGAGGAAATAAATGAAGAGAACAGTCGACAAAAATGAACGGGGAGGAAAGCAAGCAAGAAGCAGGTGCATTTAGAGAGGGAATACCAGAGCTGAGACATCGAGAGCTGAAAGTACGATCATCAGTGGTGGAGTGAATCAAATCAGGGATGCTCACGAGGGCAGATTCAGAGGAGCTCAGAAATCTCAGAGGATTGTTGGGCTGAAGGTGATAAAAGGGAGGAAGAGCTGAGGACATGGAGCGATTTGGAAACACGGATAAGAATATTAAGACCATAAGACCATAAGACATAGGAGCGGAAGTAAGGCCATTCGGCCCATCGAGTCCACTCCACCATTCAATCATGGTTGATTTCAACTCCATTTACCCGCTCTCTCCCCATAGCCCTTAATTCCTCGAGAAATCAAGAATTTATCAATTTCTGTCTTGAAGATGCTCAACGTCTCGGCCTCCACAGCCCTCTGTGGCAATGAATTCCACAGACCCACCACTCTCTGGCTGAAGAAATTTCTCCTCATCTCTGTTCTAAAGTGACTCCCTTTTATTCTCAGGCTGTGCCCCCGCGTCCTAGTCTCCCCTGTTAATGGAAACAACTTCCCTACGTCCATCCTATCTAAGCCGTTCATTATCTTGTAAGTCTCTATCAGATCTCCCCTCAACCTCCTAAACTCCAATGAATATAATCCCACGATCCTCAGACGTTCATCATATGTCAGGCCTACCATTCCTGGGATCATCCGTGTGAATCTCCGCTGGACCCGCTCCAGTGCCAGTATGTCCTTCCTGAGGTGTGGGGCCCAAAATTGCTCACAGTACTCCAAATGGGGCCTAACCAGTGCTTTATAAAGCCTCAGAAGTACATCCCTGCTTTTGTATTCCAAGCCTCTTGAGATAAATGACAACATTACATTTGCTTTCTTAATTACGGACTCAACCTGCAAGTTTACCTTTAGAGAATCCTGGACTAGGACTCCCAAGTCCCTTTGCACTTTAGCATTATGAATTTTGTCACCGTTTAGAAAATAGTCCATGCCTCTATTCTTTTTTCCAAAGTGTACAACCTCGCACTTGCCCACGTTGAATTTCATCAGCCACTTCTTGGACCACTCTCCTAAACTGTCTAAATCTTTCTGCAGCCTCCCCACCTCCTCAATACTACCTGCCCCTCCACCTATCTTTGTATCATCGGCAAACTTGGCCAGGATGCCCCCAGTCCCGTCATCTAGATCGTTAATATATAAAGAGAACAGCTGTGGCCCCAACACTGAACCCTGCGGGACACCACTTGTCACCGGTTGCTATTCTGAGAAAGAACCTTTTATCCCAACTCTCTGCCTT